>NC_064646.1:45871775-46171775 GCF_023864345.2 Schistocerca serialis cubense | reverse complement strand
GTTTTAATCTGCCAGGAAGTTTCATATCAGCGCACACTCCGCTGCAGAGTGAAAATCTCATTCTGGAGGTCAAGAGAATGTTTTTGTGAATTGTTCTGTTTAGTTCTTGAAGACTTTTTTGTTTATTTATGTTTGTATACTTTTGTATATGCTTTTAATAGTGTGAATAATGCTTGAATGTGGTCTAAAATTATGTAGATCATTTTTCTACTCATAAACGCTGCACGAATTAGCGTGAGAAAATTTTAAGACAGTGTGAATGCACACGATGGGGAACTTTGTAACATAATACGAGGGCTATTCGGAAAGTGAGGATCGATTGCTCATGAAATGGAAACCACTGTGAAAATCCCACAAGGCTTTCCACAGACGTTTTCGGCAGTGTCTCCAGTATGCCCGTCGATCGCATCAAGACGCTCTTTTCAGTAAAGGTGCCTGGAACAACAATGTCTCCCACCAAGTAGGAGGGCCCGCTCAGAGGCTTCGCCTTAATGTATGCAGCCCACCTGACACAACTGCCACGCACTTCCTACTTCATGGCAATTCCCAGCCACACTCTGCTGGGGCAGTGAAGACGCTCCTGCAGCCTTTTCGATGGGAAGTGTTCGATCACCCACAACACAGCCCTGATTGGCTCGTCCTGAGCATCATCTCTGTTCCCATGAAACGCTGGATACGGAGACAACACTTGGGCGCAGGCTACGCGCTATGGACCAGCGTAGAGAATTATCGGAAAGCACGGGCGGCTGCCTTCTATGACGATGGTGTTGGAGATTTGGTATAACGCTCCGAGAAATGACGAAGTCGGAGCGACGACTATGTAGAGGAGTACCTGGAAGGTGTAGCTAAAAGTGCAAAGAAAACAGTTTTCATTTTCACTGTGGTTTCCAATTCGCGACCGATCGTTCCTTACTTTCCGAACAACCTTCGTATGTTAAATCAGTTTATGATAAAAGACAAGATAATTCGAGTGCATATGAAAACAGTTAATAACATGAAGTATAAACAAACTATCAGAATTTTAAATAGTTATTTCGGGAAAAAGTACAGTACGAAAGTGTGTAATTTGTTGATTTTTTAGTCATGGAAAGCCCGACTAACGCGGGAAAATAATGTTTTTCCATTGGCCTTACAGAAAAATGACCAGACATAACGGAGTATTCTTCGCGAGTCTTTTCTCTTGGAGGTATAGAATGCTTACAGCAATCCAAAAGTAGTCGGAACCCAGCCTTTCAACGGTACAGTCGTGTGTAGTACAACCTCCGAAGGAAGTTGCCGGTTTTAGTTGTGCTACATGCCTCAAAAGTGATTTAAAGTGAAGGCATATTTATCCCGGTGTGTTTTATTAGAAAGTACGGATTTTTAAGTAATTTTGTGTATGAGAAAAGACAGTAATTCGGCGTGGCATACTGAGCAGATCGGTGACTAAAAACTTGAGTGCATTAGACACCGATAAACTTAACAGTATTGCAAGAATTTTCATTTAAGAACAATCCGCGTTTTGTAGTTGTTCCGATTTCGGGAAATATGTTACCATAAACTTTCTAACGTGAATGAAAGGGTTTGTGCATGAATGTGTTAGCATTAGCACGGGCTTGGCAATGAACGTGTAATTCTTGACTTCAGAATATACCGAGGTTTGGCAGTATTTTCACCTTTCATTCAAAACTGAGACCTTTTCCCGATTCTTAGAATAGTTACGTTGTACGCAGCCTGATGCGAGTTGCAGTACGGTAGATTTCTGCTCGGCTTTCCTACCGGCGATCTGCTGCAACGAGTTCACAGGTAGGTGCAGGTAAAAGGAAGAAAGGAACAGCGCCGCCGCAACCCATCTAACCTTCAGCATTCTTCTGTAGCACCACATTCCAAAAGCTTCTATTCTCTTCTTATCTAAACTATTTATCGGAGATGTTTCACTTCCATACATGGATACAATCCACAGAAATACTTTCAGGAAGGACTTCGTGACACTTAAATCTATACGTCAACAAATATCTCTTCTTCAGAAACGTTTTTCTTGCCATTGCCAATCTGCATTTTATATCCTCCCTACTTCGGCCATCATCAGTTATTCTGCTTCCCAAATAGCAAAACTCATCTACTACTTTAAGTGTCTTATTTCCTAATCTAATTCCCTCAGCATACCTGATTTAATTCGACTACATTCCATTATCCTCGTGTCGCTTTTGTTGATATTCATCTTATATCCTCCTTTCAAGACACTGCCCGTTCCGTTCTACTGCTCTTCCAAGTCCTTTGCTGTCTCTAGCAAAATTGCAATGTCATCGCCAAACGTCAAAGTTTTTATTTGTTCTCCCTGGACGTAAATTACTACCCCAAATTTTTCTTTACTGATTTCTCAATATATATATTGAATAACATCGGGAACAGGCTACAACCATGTCTCACTCCCTGCTCAACCACTGCTTCCCTTTCGTGCCCCTCGACTCTTTATAACTGCCCCCTGGTTTCTGTACAAATTGTAAATAGTTTTTGCTCCCTGTATTTTACCCCTGCCACATTTAGAATTTAAATGAGAATATTCCAGGCGACATTGTCAAAAGCTTTCTTTAAGTCTACAAATGCTATAAACGTTGGTTTGCCTTTCCTTAACCTAACTTCTGTGAGAAGTCGTAGGGTCAGTATTGCCTCGCATGTTCCTGCTTTTTTCCGGAATCCAAATTGGTCTTCCCCGAATTCGGCTTCTACGAGTTTTTCTGTCTTTCTGTAGATGAACTGTGTTAGTATTTCGCAGCCGTTATAACCCTGGTGCCTCTCCAGCTAATTAGACTTTTCTATACGACCGTGTACCTAAAGTCCCTAATCTGCGGGGAAAAGGCATCTACTCCGAAGAATAATGTAAAACCTAGAGAAGTAGATGAAGTTATAGCCGAATCACCACTGCTCAGTATTTTAGCAATGACGATTAGAAACTAAGTTCGGTTAGCTTTATATATTTATATATATTTTTTATTACGTAAACTAGTTTTTTATTTAATAGTAGTTAGTGGAAAATTTGGAAGAAAGATTTTCAAAGTATGTCATTAATGAAACAACCAACGGCCACCAGTTCCTTACCGGAATAAGAATAATTAAACTGAAAGTGAACTTCATTCTCGTAAGCAATCTTACGTAAGAATATTTATTGGCGTCATGACGTAGGAACTGTACCCAAGGCACACTTTCAAGTACTTCACACAACACATGTCACATTAGTCAGATAATAATCAAATAGCAAACACATACGACATATCATATTAGTTTTCAGAGACCAATTAAAGTGCGATTGTTTACTGGCTGTAGACAGAAACGTTTTGTTACGTTACTCACCGTAATACTGACTGTCGTAATTGTAGCAAGCAGAAAGATTGTTTGAATTTAGCAGTTACTTTGATATTTCTTTGTAATAAAAGTTAAAAATTATGCCACATGCTACAAATTAGAACTGTGCTTTGACTATGAAATTCAGCGCCCAAGTTGTGTAAAGTTTTACTACCAATTTTTATGTAACTTTCTCCATTTTTAGCAAATGAATTAATACTGGCTTTTGCATCATTCTATTTCTGACATTATTCATACTACAACCAAAGATTTCATTGTTACGTAAGTGTCCAAAAGTTGGAAAAATTGTTTTGATAATCTAATAAATTAATGTTCACTTCATATTCGGTTCATTTTATGATTACCTCGGTTCATACAAAGTGATAGGATGGAGACTACTTGGATGGAAAACTATTTACGTGACAATATGCCCGAAAAGAATGTTAATTAAGCAATAAAATTTCAGCTACGCTGGTCAGTCTACTACACTTCTAGTTATAAAAGCCTAGATCTTACTTCACTTCACCATGGCGTTGGTTTGTCGAGTGGCTTCATTTACCACTAAATAGGGCACAGGTTGATCTTCTTGCCGTACCATAGCCAATAACAAGTGCCCACTGTACTCCTGATATGTGAATTACTCTTGCTGCATTTGTACTGAGCCCAATAAATGCCATAGCTTGCCCATATTAAACATCCGCTAAAACAACTAATTCTGTTTTCACTGCTCCACACTTCGGAAACAGACCTTTTGTCCCCGCAGTTTTGCACAGCCACACCGGGGGATACACACAACCAACGACACCAATCGTCTCCTCGCGACTCCCAACTGCTACTACTTTTGTGGGGCTCGCACGCCCAGCGATAATGCATTTACAATTTATTACAGTCTTTGACAATAGTTTTTCCCTGAGTAGGCCAGCGTATCTACTTATAAAATGTTAATGTTCCATGCGTATTCTCTTTCTTAAATAACTAATGGCATTTATAACTTGGCAACATATTTACAACAATAATATCCAGTACAACTAATAAAGCAAACTTCGCAAAACACGTAGAAATTTTATGATCATCCACAGAGTTGTGTTACACCGTGACTTATTAAACTGATAGTTCGGTAATTTTCACACCTGTCAGCATCTGCTTTCGTTGTTGTTGTAGTCTTCAGTCCAGAGACTGGTTTGATGCAGCTGTCCATGCTACTCTATCCTATGCAGGCTTTTTCATCTCCCAGTACCTACTGCAGCTTACATCGTTCTGATTCTGCTTAGCGTATTCATCTCTTGGTCTCCCTCTACGATTTTTACCCTCCACGCTGCCCTCCAGTACTAAATTAGTGATCCCTTGATGCCTCAGAACATGTCCTACCAACCGATCCCTTCTTCTGGTCAAGTTGTGCCACCAACTCCTCTTCTCCCCAATCCTATTCAATACCTCCTCATTAGTTACGTGATCTACCCATCTAATCTTCAGCATTCTCCCGTAGCACCACATTTCGAAAGCTTCTATTCTCTTCTTGTCTAAACTATTTATCGTCCACGTTTCACTTCCATACATGGCAACACTCCATACAAATACTTTCAGAAACGACTTCCTGACACTTAAATCTATACTCGATGTTAACAAATTTCTCTTCTTCAGAAACGCTTTCCTTGCCATTGCCAGTCTACATTTTATATCCTCTCTACTTCGACCATCATCAGTTATTTTGCTCCCCAAGTAGCAAAACTCATTTACTACTTTAAGTGTCTCATTTCCTAATCTAATTCCCTCAGCATCACCCGACTTAATTCGATTACATTCCATTATCCTCGTTTTGTTTCTGTTGATGTTCATCTTATACCCTCCTTTCAAGACACTGTCCATTCCGTTCAACTGCTCTTCCAAGTCCTTTGGTGTCTCTGACAGAATTACAGTGTCATCGGCGAACCTCAAAGTTTTTATTTCTTCTCCATGGATTTTAATACCTACTCCGAACTTTTCTTTCGTTTTGTTTACTGCTTGTTCAATATACAGATTTAATAGCATCGGGGAGAGGCTACAACCCTGTCTTACTCCCTTCCCAACCACTGCTTCCCTTTCATGTCCCTCGACTCTTATAACTGCCATCTGGTTTCTGTACAAATTGTAAATAGCCTTTCGCTCCTTGTATTTTACCCCTGCCACCTTCAGAATTTGAAAGAGTGTTCCAGTCAACATTGTCAAAAGCTTTCTCTAAGTCTACAAATGCTAGAAACGTAGATTTACCTTTCCTTAATCTTTCTTCTAAGGTAAGTCGTAGGGTCAGTATTGCCTCACGTGTTCCAACATTTCTACGGAATCCAAACTGATCTTCCCCGAGGTCGGCTTCCACCAGTTTTTCCATTCGTCTGTAAAGAATTCGCGTTAGTATTTTGCAGCTGTGACTTATTAAGCTGATAGTTCGGTAATTTTCACATGTATCAACACTTGCTTTCTTTGGGATTGGAATTATTATATTCTTCATGAAGTCAGAGGTTATTTCGCCTGTCTCATACATCTTGCTCTCCAGATGGTAGAGTTTTGTCAGGACTGGCTCTCGCAAGGCCATCAGTAGTTCTAATGGAATGTTGTCTACTTCCGGGGCCTGCTTTCTTTGGGACTGGGATTATCATTCTTCTTGAAGTCTGAGAGTATTTGGCCTGTCTCGTGCGTCTTGCTCACCAGATGGAAGAGTTTTATCACGACTGGGTGTCCCAAGGCTATCAGTAGCTCTAAAGGAATGTTATCTACTCCCAGGGCCTTATTTCGACTTAGGTCTTTCAGTGCTTTGTCAAATTTTTCACGCATTATCATGTCTCCCTTCTCATCTTCCTCTACATCCTCTTCCATTTTCATAATATTGCCCTCAAGTGCATCTCCCTTGTATAGAACCACTATATACTCCTTCCACCTTTCTGCTTTCCCTTGTTTGCTTAGGACTGGTTTTCCATTTGAGCTGTTGACATTCATACAGGTGGTTTAGACGCTACATTCTGCAATTGCCTATGAAAAACTTTAACAACAGTCGCAGCCGTGCACGCTTGTCCTGTTCTAACGCTAGCAGCTCAATCGACGAATGGTATGACAGCCTAGAGAGCAGTGAACTGTCCAGAAAAACAGGCTGCGTGGTGGGTAAAACCCGACCGTTCTAATGAGCTGTGGAGGGTAACCACTGTGGCTGAACTGACTGAATAAAGAAAATACGAAACGAAGGAAAATTAAACCAAACCAGTGACAGAGAAACCAGTCACATGCTTTTAAAGACTAAAATTACACTCGTTCTGGAGTGAAGACGTGCACTCGCTACGAGATTTACTTTACAAGTTATCAAATGTTATAATGTTTTGGACATAAGATTATCTATAAAAATTTAAATCTCACTAACGCCCTTAAGCAATTCATGCAAACGTTGTGTCGATGGTTAGGGCTCAGTGAGCACTATCCAGCTGTTCTAATAGATTTTCTGTGAGATACATGAAAAAGTATTTCCTAATAAATAAGACCTGATACGGCAGTGAAGAGAGTGGCAGCGTTAGTAAACAGAGGTAATTAGAGATGTGTAAGTGTAATTAGTTTAAATGTTCAATGTTTAATAGTGGTATAACAGGGAAATAGCGTCCATATGAGCAAAAACACTATTTATGAGAATACCATTAAAGCTGCTCGCGAGCAGCACTGCAAAACTGATGAAACGTCCGTCCAAATGCATGTGTAATACTTACGTACGACGTTAAACTTTCAGTTTATACATGTATTCGGAAGTCGGATGTGCACGAGCTTGACTCACGTCAGTGCGGGGGTATGAGTAACGGCGACCATTTTCGCACAGCGGACTTGGATTTCAGCAGACTGACTAGATTACGCATACGCTTAGGACGTATTGCGAATGGAAGTCGCCACGTGTGTGTAGCCGAAATAATGGACTTGTAAAAATTACTCGTATGACAATAGCGAAGAACTTTGAAACATTTTCAGCTTGTACTGACTTACAAAAATTCGCGCCACGTGGACTGGCGTGGGACTAGTAAATATTTAGCGAGTGTTGATCGCAAAGAGTCTGAAACATTTTTCAGTACGAGGACTCTGAATAATTTCGCGTTAGGCGACTTACTCTAAACGTCTATGAACTGTTCTGTAGTTCACTTCGATGGTGATCTACAACTGAAAATATTGTTAGTACGCGATTACGGAACCTCAACTTAGACGTGTGCTGGAGCACTTTAAATATATTTCGTTATTTTTCCTAAGGTTAAGCGAACATTTGATGTTGGTTGACTTGCTCAGGATCCTGACAAATATTATTTTAATAATAAACTGTTGTGAAATGTGTAAAAGGATATTTAGTTTAATTTTCCTGCAATAAATTCAATCTGTGGAAAGTGAGAAGTGAACATTACTTCACCGCAGATACTTGCCTGCGTATTCATTAAACGTGTGACTGATTTCATTTGGGTTAATGCGACAGATTAGTTGACTGGTCCCTGCACAGTCACGTAGACAGTGTTTTAAAACCCAACCAGCCATTAGGAAGTCCCATGTTGAGTGTTTTTCTTGCATTATTCAGTTTTTTTTATTTGTGCAGATGCACATGGGGACTCTCGCGGTGACCTCTAGTGGAAACAACAGTGGTCAATTTCACAGTTAGTTATTTATTTTTCCAATGGCAAGTAGGAAGAACTGTGAACATTGCATTAATATTTTTAACAAGATTATCCGCAAATTTGCACCGTTTTCGTCGAAACATCCACGGACAGGGCAAACAATTACAGAGATAATGTGTGCATTTAGAGATCGCTCTGAAAAGTCTCCACCTCTTAAAGCAAGGTTGCTTAATTGGGAAGAACGCTTTCTCGTACCAGACAGAGTCAAAAACAGGCCGTGTGGAGAACGTTAGAGAAAGGGAGAAGAAACATGTGCAACTGACACAGAATCAACTGCGCAGACTCCAATGGAATCCATCAGCAAAATATAGCTGAATTCCAAATATCCAGGTCAACAATGGAGGACCACATCAAAAAATACTTGAAAAGGAAACGATTTAGTCTGATCCTTGTGAATGAAATGACTGACAACGACGTGGAGCAATGAGCTGCGACCTGCTGTGCTTTGTTGCCACGATTTCCAAATGCCGTGTCTCGCTCAAGAGTGTTATTTCTGACGGTGTGCGGTGCATGACAGTTCTCACACGAAGAATCTGGTTTTCTAGATTAAGGAAAATCCCCACTATGTGTAAAAAAAGTGGAAGGGAACTCAACACAAGCTGTGATATGAACTGGGGTGTAATCAGGATATCTGTTCGCAACATATTTTTCGAGGATAACAATGACACACATGCAGAGCTTCCAAATGTGTAGTTTTCATATGTAAATGCGCCAGTACACAACACACCACTTTGACGTAGGGATACAGGCAGACAACGCACACCACCATCGGTCCAAAAAGTTTCGAGCCCGGTTTTATTCCTGGCGTGTAAGCGACGTTAGCATAGTAATCATGGTGACAGCTTGAATTAATAACGGTAAACAACAGATATGCATGCGACCTGTTAGTTGTGAGCAGGCAATTTTATGTAGTGGACGTGCGACTGTATTGTATCAACTTTGTATCACAAACCACAATGGAGCAACATTCGTAAATCTTTTCCAGATAGTTTTGAAGAACAGAGAATTGTGCGTGAAGTTTGTCCCACACACCTCGATTCCCAAACAAAAACAACGAAGCGTGGAGGCCTGCCGCGACTTGATTGAAATGGAAAATGCGGACAGTAAGTTATTTTCTGGAAAAATTACCGTGGGCGACGAGACATGGTGTTATCAATAAGAACCTACCACAAAACGACAAAGTGAGGAAATTCACATGAAGTGTAAACGATTTTGATCTTGTAACCGACGTTCAGGCGGTAAGTTGAACAACATTCCAAAGAAGGACTTCTCTGACAGGTACAACCATAACCGACCTAGAGCTGTTGTTAAAAAACTAGCCTTGTATTCTCGAGAACGGAGGTTCTGATCCCCATCTAGGCATCTTTGTTCATGTTTTCTGTGATCTCCTTAAATTACTTCAGTGAACTGTCGGGGTAGTTCCTCCAGAATGCCACAGCATGCCCTAGCCTTGTCAAACTAAATTTATGAGCACATACTGGCTACTTCTATGTATCTCGTTTTTTTATTCTTAATCGAGTTGGAGTTAACCCATGTATCCTTTTTCGTCACAACATACTTGGGTTTGAGAATATGTTTGGTTCCAGCCCATTTGCTTGTATATATTTCTTCATAATCCTAACACTAACTTAAAGCAGTAATTTTATGTTCAGTGTCAACCAAACGCACCAGCCAGCACGATATCAGAGGTGATTTGCCCTTACTACCAACACTATTAGTAGTTCAGCAGCTACTATTGCAGGCCCGTAACGGGCGTCAAATTATTTTATGGCCCTGCTAGTTACTTTAAGGAATGCTGTTTATCCGAAAACTGAATGTAAACTACCAACGATCAATTTTGCAAAGTTGGGAACAGATTATATTAAGGCCGTAGTCCTTTTTGAAAATTTAAAAAATCTTTTTTTTATTTTTGTCGTAAAATATTCTCTGGGAAGTATACTTTTTGTAGTGTTCATCCCAAGTTCGTTAGTAACTCAATTGTCGAGTTACAATGCGATACGTGAAAAAGTGTTTCCGAAACCATTCACAGCGGGAAAGGAATAGTCGGCAATTAATTTCAACGACGGCCTAACAGGCATGACAGAAATTATGAACGTGCTCTAACTTTAGATCGGACCAGCTTGTCACAATTTCTGCACAGAAGCGGACGAAAAGCGTATCCAGCGAGCAGAGCAGCAGATGACAGAAGCTGCCAAAGAGTCCCATAGGACGACTGTGGCCACGAAGAAGATGGAGGAAGACCTCGTTTTAGATCTGGAAGGATTTCTGTATGGTCAAAGGATCGCTGAGTAGGGGTATGTTTAACTTAACTACAAACAATGTAACCCAAAACTTTAAATGCGATTTTTTTTTCGTAATAATATTTTTCAGATTGTCAGGAAACATAACTTGAGTGGGGTATGTAGGGTTTAGATCGGAATTTCATTCTGGAATTCTAAATTGAATCCTCTGTCATCTCTGCCAAAGTACGTAGCCGTTTTGCGACATTTCCAAAAGTCTTATTTCGGTGCACGCTTTTGTCTCTATTTTGTGGACGAAGAAAGTTGAAAGGTCTCTGTTGGATTCCTTTCATGTTTGATTTCTTAAATCTGTTGTCATTTATGGAGTAAATTCCTCTTCTAAATTTACTGTGGCGTTTCTGACTATCTGGGAGGAGACTGAGTAGTGGAACGTGTTACCTTTACACGTAAACAAGAACGATCTGTCACACTACTACACTTTAAAACACAGTTTATATGTAATTCATGTCACACAGTCTCATACGGAACCTACATCCGCTTTCTGTTATATACTGTATATGATAAGATACTGTCATCCCCCTTCCCTTCTGTGTGAGAGGATGAATGATCAAATGTGTTTGTAGTTGCATGCTTGAGGGTAGCAGACAAGGCTGTCTGCTAGAGAACAGTAGGACCAACGTCGGAACAGGTAGCTACGCTTTCTTAAAGCAGAGAGGTTTCTATCCTTAGTATGGTTCTGTCCGTCCGTTGTCATGTTGGTATAGGAAGCTGCCCCTCTGGCCACTTCCGTTTGTCTCTGTGAGCCACCCTCAGGAAGCACGCTCGGCAGTAGGCAGTTGCTGTGGCACCGTGGCGAGCGTCTGAAGTGGTAAGATCTCCGGCTAAGCACGTGTCTGCTAAGTCCGTAGGACAATGGATTTGTTAAGTTCAGCCTAACTGAAAATTTAATCATCTTTATTTCGGGTTTAGCTCTAAAATATCTAATGCTATCTTAAATTTCAGCGGAGTGTAATTCTCGTGTGAAGTTCAGATTATTTTGCGGTAGTTGCTTTGTCATTACTTTGTGAGTAAAGTGGAACCACGTGTTGATCAGTAACTCTAAGTTCATCAATCTTAAATGTGAATGCTTGTGTGATTATAACGTCTCGTCTTGACAATATTTTACAATATAGCAACTTTTCTTTATGCTTTTCTTTATGTTCAACCCACGTGGAGTGTACTTTGCGAGACCAGTACCACGTGCTTATATAACTGTTTGACCCATCAGGTTAATAGTAAGACGTTAGTAACCAGTTCAAGGTTTTTCTTTTGTCAATTGCTTTTCGATCGAATTTATTTTAATTATCAAAATTACTGTGGAGTTATACGCTTTCTCTAAACCAAGTTGACCACGTGGAGCATGTGGTGTAACCATCAAAGTACCCTTCAGCTATTCTTTTTGGGAAGATTTCACAAAGAGTTAATATGAATTTAGTATAACAGTGTGTGGTCATTACATGACGGACAGGATTGTGTTACGAACGTAATTTCTTTGGGTGAAAACTGAATCTGTTGGTTGTGGTTAATTTCTTCTTGCTTATGTTTCAACGTTCTTTGGGTGTTGTTTTGTGAATGCAGGGTTGTATGCAGCCTCCCAATCTTGGCTCCATATTTGATGTGTTCCGTAAGATTAAAATCTCACATTTTTACAATCCTTAAACAAGGCACCAGCTCAGTTATAACTCACGTATAATATGCTGAAATTTCAATAAACAATCTTAAAATAAATTTCCAAATATAAACTGATTTCTTTCTTTTTATTTAAATTCTCCTTTTTATATATAGATATATTACCGGTTGTTGTATGACTGTAAAAGATTATAATCAGTGTTAGTGTGATTGGTAATGTGGTAAACCTAGACTAGTTACCTGGTGAAACAGTTGCGCAGTAATGCACAGTTAACTTCTCCCCAGACAGCTCACAGCTTTTAACCCGCTTTTATTCTACTATTAGCACCCGATTTCAGCATAGCAAATTCTTGTAGCAGTATTACAAAGTGACATCATATTAAACACGTCACCAATCTGTAGGAACTAAATATTTTAAGCTCGAACAGCCCACAGGTATACTGCCGGTTCATACTGTCCAACGGGCACAATATTTCGGCGATCAGACATGTCACCATCGTCAGGTGCGCTGACGAACTGAGCTCCTGAGGGCGGGCGGCCGATTTAAATCCTCTCCCCCCTCCCCCCCCCCCCCCCCCCGCCAGTTCGTACGTCTTGCTGAGAGTCTTCTTAATTACATTCAATGCCGAGTCCAAAGCCTTGCTGAAACTGTAGCCGCAATCTCGGTTGATAAGATCTTCCCTGGTGCGAATTTCGATAGCCCCGCTTATAACACTGTCCCAAATCGGCCGCCCGCCCTCAGGAGCTCAGTTCGTCAGCGCACCTGACGATGGAGACACGTCTGATCGCCGAAATATTGTGCCCGTTGGACAGTATGAACCGGCAGTATACCCGTGGGCTGTTCGAGCAACAAATACGCCGGGAGAAACTGAAGGATCACATTAAATATTTTTCAGTTAGAACATTTATTGAAAACGACTTGCACAAACTTATTTTCTTACAGATTCAGTATGAGGGCTTCGGGAAATCCCGCCTATGTCCAGTGTTTCGGCTGCAAGCGGTCTTTCCATCTAGTGCATCGGTTACAGGAAGCGTTCGATGAGGACACAAAAATGATTTCTTATAGTAAAAAGAGTAAGGAATAGAACTATACCAGCAGATTTAGCATTATTTTTCATTTTAGCATGAGCTAAAAGAGAGCTACCCTTTAAGGAAAATCAGCTAACAGGGAACCACATACATCAGGACACACAAATTCGTTTTAACCATGAATTTCAATGAAAAAAGAAAATTTTAAAAATAATGGTTTACTTACGGGTGTTACGAGTTTGTATATCCACTTTCGCCACTGTCTTCTTCAAGTGCATAGTTACGCTTTTAAGTGCACTCCCTGCGTTGACTCCGACCACGCTGTAAGCTATTGTTGGTCTATTGATTTCAGGGGGGAGGGATCTAGTACCTCACGCCACGGAAGTCGAACACGCGCCAGAACAAGTGGACGTGGTCAGCCCATAGAGGGCTCCGCCTCTGCGGCGGCTATTCCGAGCAGCGGCTCTCGCGCAGCGAGGGCGCCACCCCTACGCCACGTGCAGACAGCGGACAATAGCCAGTCCCTCCGGTTCCGTATATAGGGACCCGCTCTGCCCTAGTCCAGATCCTACCGTTACCAGCGGTGCCTGATGTACAATGACCACCTGACTCCCAACTGCAACCCCCACCCCCCCACCTGTCATCATTGGGATGTCTACCGGGACTCCATCTCCACCCAGGTCGAAAGCCATCCTCTTACCTATCGCCTCCTGACGACATCATCCACGCTTCGTCCTTCCTTCAGAAGGTAATTACTGACGCCGCGGAGGCCCATGTTCCTACTAAAACCATCTACCCCCACTGTCCCACTCTCCCTCCACAGGCTGTCCTCCTGCTCTGTGAATCCCGCCGCATCTATTGCTCCTTCCTTCGCACTCGTGACAGGGATGCACTCCAACGCCACTGGCAAATACAGCGACACATACGGAACCTTATTACAGCAACGAAACGCCGAGACTGGCGCCAGACCTGCACACGACTCAACGCCACCCTCCCTATCAACTCCTCCAAGTACTGGTCCGCCTTCCATCGCCTTACTGGTTCCCTTTCCGCTCCCCACTACCCCCTTCTCCATAATGATCACGCGCTTCCTGACAACCTCAGTAAGGCCAACCACTTCGCTTCCCACTTTTTCAAGGTCTTCTCCATCCCCGATGATCCCCACTTTGATTATTCTCTTTTCCCCACCGTCATGGAACGTGCCGATACATCGGTCGCTCCACTTGCTCCTAATCTCCAGTACTTGGGGCAGTTGCCCCCCTCCGACATAAACACTCCCATCACAGCACAAGAAATTAAACTTATCCTCCGGTCCAAATGCAACACGGCCCCTGGTCACGACTGTGTCACCTACCGTCACCATCGAGAAAGCCCCTATTCATTCCTGACTGTCCTCACCCATCTCTATAATGTCATCCTCTCTACTGGCTTCTACCCTGACCTGTGGAAGACCTCCCGCATTCTCTTATTCCTCAAACCCAACAAACCCACTTCTGCCGCCTCTTCCTATCGTCCCATCTGCCTCACCTCCATCTTCAGTAAGGTCTTTGAATCCATCCTCTCCCACCGTATCCATCAGCACCTTGCTCACCACCACCTCCTCCCCCTTACCCAGTGTGGCTTCCGACCCTCCTTCTCTGCTGAAGACCAACTCCTCAGCCTCATTCACCTTCTGTCCCTCATATATTGTTTCTTTGTATATCTATGCCTGCATTTAATAAGGGCCTTTATGCCTGACCGTTGTGGTTGTTCTCCGTGAAGGTCGTCGGCAATGTGATATTCGGTGCGCTCTGTTTGCCTCTCGTACAATTGCTTGTAGACAGGGCGATCATGTCCCGATGCCTTATCAGATGTGTAGTAAGCACAACCAACAGCGGGAACGCCTTGGGCTGCCGATCGGAGCCGCCAGGCGGGGAAGACGCCGGCGGTGGAGCACGCACTACCGGGTAAACACAGGACGAGTCGGACGACAGAGCAACGACAGCCGACAACAACCGACCACGACCGACTACGACCGACACAACAAGGAAGAGATAAACAACGGGGGCTTGTGGAAACCACAACACCAAACACCAACAGTAAAACCAGTAGGAACCAGAGCCAGGCAAAAGTCAACAACGAGCAACGACAAGAACGCAGTACCGCCGAGATAGAAACTCAATCCAGAGTGAGTACCAGACTGACTGGACTAGGATTTTTATTTTTCTTTATTGTATTTCAATTCTCCATCGGGGCGGGCTGGTAGCAACATTGCGCTGCTCTTCAGCCGAAAGACATAGAACAACCAATAGAAGACATTAAAAAATAACAAAGGAGAGAATATGGTGAACACAGATATAAAAAAGGGGGAACATCATGGAAAGCAGTAGACAAAAAACGGGGTGACCGTAAAATGGAGATAAAAAACTGTTAAAACTGTTTAAAAGTAGCACACACAAAAAGCCACACACTGTGACAATTAAAAGAACACAAGGCACAGTATGACTGGAGCATAAAAGGTATCGACAGGTGGCGTAGCACATAATGAACACTGACGACGAACCTCAAGGCAGTACACAATTAAAATCACACCTCTTGACGCACATGAGAAACAGCACTAAACACAACACTGATGTGGCACACTGACAATGATCAAAACAGAGGATCTGCCAGGCGCTAGGAGATGAGGGAGACTGGAAGATGGGAGGGAGGGAAAGAGATGGGGGAGAGGAGCGGGGGGCGTGCTGAAGAGGGCCAGGTAGGGAGGGATGTGGGAAGGAAAGAGGCTAGTATGGGGTGCAGTGTCTCAGGGGAGGGGGGGGGGGAAGGAGGAAGATCCGCTCTGGGAGAAGGAGGGAAGAGGAAAAAAGGGGGCCCTGGGGAGGGGGGGAACAAGGCCAGGTTATAGATGGAAGGAAGGGAAGATGTCACGGTGAAGTTCGTCACCTGGGAGGGGGAGGCGTTGGAAATTGCCCTGATGAAGGAGATGGAGGGTGTGGAGAGAGGGAGGGATACAGCGATAGAGGCGCGGCAATGGGTGGGGGGTGGAGAGGAAGGAGGAAACCAGAGGGTGGGGGGATCAAGCCTGCGGACAATGTAAAGGATGCGGAGATGTTGGAGGAACAGGAGGAGGTGGGGAAAGGGGATCAGTTCATACAGGAGCCGTGTGGGGGAAGGAAGGCCGATATGGAAGGCAAGGCGCTGGCGAAAGGAACGAGTGGTGTGGCCTATGATGATTTCCTGGTTTTGGAGGCGTTGAGACGGAGGAACCACTGGTTACACCACGTGGTGAACTGGTTAAGGTGGGTTTGGAGGGTACGTTGGGACTGTTGAAGGGTAGGATAGAGAGCTAGGATGGCGGTGTCATCAGCACACTGGAGAATGTGGACTGGTGGGGGTGGCTTGGGCATATCAGCTGTATAAAAGAGATAAAGGAGAGGGAAGAGGACAGAACCCTGGGGGACGCCAGCCTTGGGATAAAAGATACGGGAGTTGGTGTTGTGGAAGGTGACATAGGAAGGACGGTGCCAGAGGAAGGAAGCGACCAAACGGACAAAATTGATAGGCAGGGCGTAGGTTTGGAGTTTAAAGAAGAGACCGGGATGCCATACACGGTCATAGGCATTTTGGAGGTCAAGGAAACAAAAATGGCGGAGCCACAGGAGTTGAGCTGGAGGGACAGAAGGTGAACGAAGAGTCTTCAGCAGAGAAGGAGGGTCGGAAGCCACACTGGGTAAGGGGGAGGAGGTGGTGGTGAGCAAGGTGCTGATGGATACGGTGGGAGAGGATGGATTCAAAGACCTTACTGAAGACGGGGGTGAGGCAAATGGGACAATAGGAAGAGGTGTCAGAAGTGGGTTTGTTGGGTTTGAGGAATAAGAGGATGCGGGAGGTCTTCCACAGGTCAGGGTAGAAGCCAGTAGAGAGGATGACATTATAGAGATGGGCGAGGATAGTCAGGAAAGAATAGGGGCTTTCTTGAAGGTGACGGTAGGTAACACAGTCATGACCAGCGGCCGTGTTGTGTTTGGACCGGAGGATAAATTTAATGTCTCGTGCTGTGATGGGAGTGTTTATGTTGGAGGGGGAAACTGCCCCAAGTGCTGGAGACTAGGAGCAAGTGGAGTGACCGAGGTGTCGGCACGTTCCATGACGGTGGGGAAAAGAGAATAATCAAAGTGGGGATCATCTGGGATGGAGAAGACCTTGGAAAAGAGGGAAGCGAAGTGGTTGGCCTTACTGAGGTTGTCAGGAAGCGCGTGATCGTTTTGGAGAAGCGGGTAGTGGGGAGCGGAAAGGGAACCAGTAAGGCGATGGAAGGCAGACCAGTACTTGGAGGAGTTGATAGGGAGTGTGGCGTTGAGTCGTGTGCAGGTCTGGCGCCAGTCTCGGCGTTTCGTTGCTGTAATAAGGTTCCGTATGTGTCGCTGTATTTGCCAGTGGCGTTGGAGTGCATCCCTGTCATGAGTGCGCAGGAAGGAGCGATAGAGGCGGCGGGATTCACAGAGCAGGAGGACAGCCTGCGGAGGGAGAGTGGGACAGTGGGGGTAGATGGTTTTAGTAGGAACATGGGCCTCCACGGCGTCAGTAATTGCCTTCTGAAGGAAGGACGAGGCATGAATGATGTCATCAGGGTGGCGATAGGTAAGAGGGTGGCTTTCGACCTGGGTGGAGATGGAGTCCCGGTAGGCATCCCAGTTGGCACGGTGATAGTCATGGACGACCTCGGGAGAGGATGCAGGGTGCAGAGCCAGAGGGGGGCGGTGAGCAGGCATTATGGTGAGAAGGACAGGGAGGTGATCGCTACCTGTGGGGTCAAGGACGGCGACAGCGATACGCCCAAGGTGGTTGGTGGAGGCAATGACAACATTAGGCGTGGTGTCACTTTCGAGTTGGGTGTGCTGGGGAACGGGAACAAGGTCACCTTGGATCGTGGAGAGGAACCGATGCCACCACCGAAGGGCAGCAGGAGTTGATATTGAGGTCGGCGGCAATCACATAGGTGGAGAAGGTGCGGTCAATGTGCGAGATGAAGTTATAAGGAAGAGGGGCAGTGGAGTGGATATAGATAGTGGCACAGGTAGTGGTGAGGGAGGGGAAGAAGACGCTAAGGAGAAGGTGTTGAGTGGGGTCATTGAGGAGAGGTTGTGGCCAGACGGGGATATGCTTAAGGTGGCCAATCGCGACTCCACACTGTGCATGAGGACCAGGAGCGTCAGTGCAGTGGAGGATATAGGGAGAGGTGTGGATAGAATGGTGGGGCTGGAGAAAGGTTTCGTTCAAGAGGAAGGTGTCGACCTGGCGGTGAGAGAGGGTGTGCATGAGGAGGTATTTGTCGGAGCGGAAGGAGTGAATGTTCTGCAAGAGGATGCGAAACTCGTGCTATGCCATGGCGGGAAGAAGCGGGGAAAGAGAGGGAAGGGAAGAGACTTAAACTAGGGTGTCGAGGCGGGTGTAGGTGAAGTGGGCTCGGTTGTGGGAGTAGGTGGCGAAGGTATTCAGGTGGAAAACGGAGCGAGCGGCAAGGGAGATTTGTCGGAAGGTGTGGGGGCGCTGAAAAGGGTGAATGTTTTGGAGTACAACTGTAAGGAACCGGATGATGTCCTCGGCCGTGGGGGGTGGACAGAGGGAATTGTTGGGATGGACAGGGAGATCGACGGGATGAACTGGGACTGTAGGCTCAGGGGTGGCTGGAGGGGGTTTGGCTTTACACATGTGGGAGTAGGTGGGATGGGGGCCATTGCGGGTGTTACAGGAAGGAGGAGCACGAGGTTGGAGCAGTTCTTAAGAAAGTGGGAGGCCTTGCAATGGGGACAGGTGGGGGGGTTTTTGCAGTTGGGAGTCAGGTGGTCATTGTACATCAGGCACCGCTGGCAATGGTAGGATTGGGGAGGGGATTTGGAGGATTCGACAGGGTGGCGATGGTGGTATATCAGGGCACCCTGGGTGAGGAGATGGTCAACGGATGGAGCGGACTCAGAGAACACCCGCACGAGGTAGGTGGGACCAGAGGCATCGTGGATACGGCGGGCAGAGCGGATTTCCAAGTCCGGGTGGGAGTTCAGTTCTGCCAACACTTCATCCTCTGTGATCACTGGGCTAAGCTGGGTGATCACAGCGGTGTAGGTGGGGGGCGATGGGAGGCTGGGGCTGACGAGGAGTGGAAGCGGAAAGAAAGGGCGTCAGAGAGGCGAGGGGGCCAAACATAACTGGTTGGAGTTTTCGCAGGAGGCCTATGTGAAAGGATGGGGACGGGGACTCGATAAGGAACGAGTCCCTGCGGGGAATGAGTCAGGAAATGGGAGCACCAGGTAAGTACTTCCGTATCTCCATGGTGAGGGTACGAGCGTCGAGGAACTTAGGATTGGGAGTTGTCAGGACAAAGGTGTGGAGGGTGGGGGCCGAGGTACGGGCGGCTGGAGGAGGGGCGGTGTCCGCGGAGACGGCAGGGGAAGGGGGAGGTGGTGTTGACTTTTTGTGGGAAGTGGCGGGAGCAGAGTCGGTAATGACGCGCTTTTGGGGTTTTTTGGAGACTGGAGGCTGGGAGGAGGAGAGAGGGACGCGGAGGAGAGAGAGGTGGTGGGTGGCAGATCCCTGTGGCGTAGTGGAGGGGCCGGGAGGAGCAGCCGGGTCAGTGGTGGTGACGGTGGTTCAGCGCGAAGCGATGTGTGCGGGAGATGCAGGTGACGAAGCGACCGGGTGGGTGAGAGAGGGGAAGCCGACCACCTGAGGGGTGGCAGCAGAGGCGGCAACAGAGGCGTACGTGAGGGCTGGGGTAGTAGTGGGAGCTGTTGAGGGTGTGGAGGCTGGAGGAGGAGTGTAGAGGTGTGGGTATACAGCAGGGGAGGATATAGGGGGATTGGTGAGTGGGGGAAGGGGAGGGAAGGTGTAAGGAGGGAGGCCAGGGGCGGCACTCCAGGAAGTGACTGTGGGAGAGGGGGGGAGGTGTAGATGACGGTGGAGGTGGGAGGGCTCACAGCAGACGGACGGCGACAGACGGACGGACGGACAGCAGGCAGCAGCGGCGGCGGCGGCGGAGGTTACGGCGACGGCGATGGACAGCGAGCAAGCAGGCGGGCGGACGAACAGCTGCAGCAGCAAGCGGCGGGCGGGCGGATAAACAGACAGACACAATCTTCGAAGACGGAGATTCCACCCTGAGAGTAGCCCAGGCTTTGCAATCTGACGCTTTCGAAGGAAGGGATCCAACCTTCTAGATTCGAAGACGTTCTCCGTTATATAGTGCGCTGATAGCACTACCTCGCATGCGTTGCAATTGCGGAGACAGAAGGGCCACACCGACCAGCGGCAGCGCCCTCGCTGGTGGAACTGCAGTAATCAGCTGCCGTCGGTATTCTCGCTGGCCACAGCTGTCGAAGTCTTCTGGCGTCTTCGTCTCGAGCAAATTTCTGAGATGACGGCATTCCACGTGTGGTGTCACCGCCAGACACCACACTTGCTAGGTGGTAGTTTTAAATCGGCCGCGGTCCATTAGTACATGTCGGACCCGCGTGACGCCACTGTGTGATCGCAGACCGAGCGCCACCACAAGGCAGGTCTCGAGATACGGAATAGCACTCGCCCCAGTTGTACGGACGACGTAGCTAGCGATGCACACTGACGAAGCCTCGCTCATTTGCAGAGCAGATAGTTAGAATAGCCTTCAGCTAAGTCAATGGCTACGACCTAGCAAGGCGCCATTAGTAACACTGCATGTATCTAAAGAGTCTCACTTGTATCGCCACAGCCGGCCGCGTTGGTCGTGCGTTTCTAGGCGCTCCAGTCCGGAGCCGCGCTGCTTCTCCGGTCGCAGGTTCGAATCCTGCCTCGGGCATGGATGTGTGTGATGTCCTTAGGTTAGTTAGGTTTAATTAGTTCTAAGTTATAGGGGACTGATGACCACAGCAGTTGAGTCCCATAGTGCTCAGAGCCATTTGAACCATTTTTGTATCGCCACAATCTCCAGATGTACCAAAAGGATGGATTAAAATTAAGTATTCCAGAAGCTACGTACTTTTCTTTATAGCATTCATTACGTATCCTGTTTCAGACCTCACGCCATCCTGCTTTGGCTTAGCGCGTGCCTTTCGGCTTCCTCTCCTTGTGTCTAGGCTGTCTTGTCTAGACACAACACCACGTGTCATTCAGTTGGTAACCACTGTCACGGTTCATTAGATTTCCCGCAATGCGTATTTCAACGGATTCTTTGATAATGGAGTCCCAAAAAGTTTTTGCAGTGGCCAAAATCGAAACTTTGTCGTACTTCATTGAATGTTCGTTAGAAATACAATGTTCCGCAACTGCGGACTTACTGGGTTGCAGTAGCCGAGTGCTGTACAATGCTCTTCCACTGTATGCGTCGTCTGTCCTATATAGGCCATACCACACTGACACGGTGTTTTGGAAATTTCCGCCTTCCGCAGTAACAAATCATCCTTCACCGATCCCAGCAAATTGGAAATCTTAGAAGCCGAACGAAAAACCACTTTCACATTAAAACGATTAAGAACCCTTGCTATATTGAAGGCGATATTTCCGACAAAGGGAAGAAAAGCTAGGGACTTGGCTGGCGCGTCCTCCTCTTTACCCACTTCCCGGTTCCTGGCTCTAGTTGAGAAGGCCCTGTTTATTTGCTGGGTCGAGTACCCATTGTCTCTGAATGCCATCCTCAAATGTGCCAGTTCCTTAGGCAAATTCTCTGCATCCGACACTGTGTGTGACCTGTGTACAAGGGTTTTAAGTACACTCATGGTCTGGGATGGGTGATGGCAACTTGAAGAATGTAAATACAAATCAGTGTGAGTGGGCTTGCAATAGACAGAATGTCCCACAGTGCCGTCACTCTTCCGTTTAACCAAAACATCCAGGAATGGAAGGCAGCCATCTTTCTCTAGTTCCATAGTAAATTAAATATTCTCATGGATGGAGTTAAGATGATGGAAAAACTCCATTAACCTTTCTTCTCCGTGGAGCCACACTACGAAAGTGTCATCGACGTATCTCCAGAAAGCAGTTGGTTTACAGACCGCTGATTCAAGTGCTCTCTCCTCAAAATCCTCCATAAAGAGGTTAGCCACCAGAGGAGACAGAGCGCTGCCCGTGGCGACACCGTCAGACTGTTCAAAATATTCCTGGTTAAACATAAAATAAGTTGAGGAAAGAGTATGTCGGAACAAAGCAGTAATGTCCGATTCAAACTGTTGACCAATTAGAATCAAGGAATCCGCAAGAGGTACTGTTGTGAAAAGGGAAACTACATCAAAACTCACCAGAAGATCCGAACTACTTAAATGGAGAGCCCCCAGTCTGTTAATAAAATCAGCAGAGTTCCGTATATGGTGTGAACATTTGCCAACAAATGGTCTCAACAAAGAAGCTAGATGTTTGGCTAAATCATATGTCGGTGCGTCAATATTAATCACCATAGGCCGTAAAGGCATACCTTCTTTATGCACTTTAGGAAGACCATACATTCTCGATGGTACGCTGCCATGTTGTATTAACCGCTTGATAGTCTCTGGAGCTAGCGAGGAAGAGTTCAAAAGTGCACACGTCTTCCGTTGCACACGTGCTGTTGGATCTTGATCAATTCTCCGATACATAGTATCACTAAGTAGGCTACACATCTTCTCCAAATACAACCCACGAGGTAACAAAACGGTAGAGTGACCTTTATCAACCTTCAGCACCACTATTTCCGGATCTTCTCGAAGGTTCCGTAGTGCAGCCCTTTCTTCAGAATGTCCCAATGGTGGCTTTAGAATGGATCCTGATATTGTTATTTTACCTGCAGACAAGGGTAACGCCACCGTTTTGTTTTTGGAACATCTGAATTCAATCCACCCGAATATTCAGTACACTATGGAGGTGGAGAATGGATGCCTTCCCTTCCTTGATGTGTTGGTCAAAAGGAAGACTGATGGTACGTTGGGACATTCTGTTTATAGGAAGCCCGCTCACACTGACTTGTATCTGCGAGCTGATAGTTGTCACCATCCAGCTCAGCGTGAAGGAGTACTTCACACCTTGGTTCACAGGGCCCACGTTATCTCAGACCCTGAAAGTTTGGCAGCTGAGCTATCGCATCTCGAAGTCACCTTCCGTCAGAATGGTTATAGTGAGAGGCAGATCAAACGAGCGTTGCGCTATCAGCCTTCTGTGCAACGGGTGAGTGACGATAGCAACGAAGTGGCACCTAAGTCTACGGCCTTTTTGCCTTACGCAGGAAGCATTTCCAACAGGATTGGCCGTATTTTACGGAAATATGATGTGAAATGTGTTTTTCGACCACCTTCTAAGATTAAGGCCCTGTTGGCGTCCGCAAAAGATGATCTCGGTTTGCGTAATGGTGGGGTCTATCGTATTTCTTGCAGTTGTGGCGTGTCATATATTGGTCAGACAATCAGGACTGTGGAAGACCGGTGTACTGAACATAAGCGTCACACACGCTTACAACAGCCGAGCAAATCCGCTATTGCAGAACATTGCCTTGACACCGGTCATCCTATGGAATACAACAACACGGAGATTCTGGCTTGCACGTCCAGCTATTGGGATAGTGTTATTAAGGAAGCTGTTGAAATCAGACTATCAAGCAACCTTATTAACAGAGATGGTGGATTTTGTTTAAATGCTGCTTGGAATCCGGCTCTGTCTCTCATAAAAAAAACAGAGGGACAGAATTAGTGCTACCTCACCTGTTGTTTAATAGTAACTATCGATATTTCTGATGTTGCTTATCGTTGGTTGTGTTGACACTTGTTCTGTGTGTGGTGTCTTCCTTGTTTCTCCTCTGTGAACCGAAGTATTAAATTTGCTTGCACGTTTTTTCTTCCTTGCATTTGTGCCTTGAGAATGGCAGGGTGTGCTCCTGTCGAAATATCGGCAGTGTTCGATGACGTCACCCGGCAGCAAACCCGTAAGTTATTTGAACAGCACTGTCATACATTATACACAAATCATATACAGTTAATGTCACAACATATATACATATAGTAGTTGCACAGTACAATAGAATACGCTAATTCAGGTGAGACAGGTTCAAAGTGTTTAATGAAGCCCTCCCACTTGAAATAGCTAGATAAAGGGACCTATTTTGTTACCTATATCTTTCCTTTTGAGTATTATTTGCTTCCTAAAAATAGAATAAAACTTGTTTTTTTTCCTTCCTTTCCCATATTGCACTTTATGCACCTTGTGTTTTTTGTTTTCTTTTTCTGTTTTTAACTTACAATTTAATTCATATAAAAAACAAGAAAAGTACTAAAATTCTAAAAATTGTCAAGTTTGTGGTAGCAAACGGCCGACTGTGGTTAACAAGGTGGTGAGTCACTCTGTCATATTGATAAATAAATTAATAAATGAATAAATATCTTCTATAAAACAGGAAAAGTGCTTTTTTACCACTTGTACATATATAATTTTGAGTTTTTAAGACACTATTTACATATTTGCAAACAGGCATCATTTTGAGTATATACTTTGTAACAACATTCTGTGGATTTTCTAGATTTTATGTAATTTAATGCAGTTGTTTTGTTTCAACTTTGTCATCTGAAATCATATAGAACTAAATATGGAACAGTTATTTATTTCGAAAATGTGCAAGTGGGCATATTATGGTTATGCCTATGAATAACTAATACTGTGTGGAAGACTGTGTGTGTTTGTAATATGTTTCACTTACTTTTGCTGGTTTCACTGTGAAAGCCTGCACTAAATAACTTTTCATGTCACTGTTTACAAACTACAAAAACAAGATGGCAGATAACTGAACAATTCAATCTTTTCTCGGCTGGAGTTTTGAATCTTTGTGGGGTGTATATGTCATTTTCTCAGTTTGTGTGAGTGCATGTGCATGTGTGTGTATGTATGTGTGTGTGTGTGTGTGTGTGTGTGTGTGTGTGTGTGTGTGTGTGTATGTGTGCTGGCTGCTGTGGCTGAGTGGTTCTAGGCACTTCAGTTCAGACCCGCACTGCTGCTGTGGTCGCAGGTGAGAAACCTGCCACAGGCATGGATGTGTGTGATGTCCTTAGGTTAGTTAGGTTTAAGTAGTTCTAAGTCTGGGGGACTGATGACCTCAGATGTTAAGTCTCATAGTGCTTAGAGCCATTTGAACCATTTTGCGTGTGTGTGTGTAAGTGGGTGGGGTGGATGGGTCAATGTGTGTGAGTTTTATTTATCTAATTATACTTTTTTATTTTTATTTATTTTTTTATTTTTTATTTGTTGTGCATATGTTTGTGTGTGTGTGTGTGTGTGTGTGTGTGTGTGTGTGTGTGTGTATGTGTGCTGGCTGCTGTGGCTGAGTGGTTCTAGGCACTTCAGTCCAGACCCGCACTGCTGCTGTGGTCGCAGGTGAGAAACCTGCCACAGGCATGGATGTGTGTGATGTCCTTAGGTTAGTTAGGTTTAAGTAGTTCTAAGTCTGGGGGACTGATGACCTCAGATGTTAAGTCTCATAGTGCTTAGAGCCATTTGAACCATTTTGCGTGTGTGTGTAAGTGGGTCGGGTTGATGGGTCAATGTGTGTGAGTTTTATTTATCTAATTACACTTTTTTATTTTTATTTATTTTTTTATTTTTTATTTGTTGTGCATATGTTTGTGTGTGTGTGTGTGTGTGTGTGTGTGTGTGTGTGTGTATGTGTGTGTGTGTGCGTGTGTGTCTGTTTGGAAGTGGAGTTTGGGGTGTTTATGGGCTGGTTTTGTGTGATAGCTCTTTGAGGAAAGAGATCACAGTTAGGGCTTTTTGTATTTGATACAAAGGTAGCATTTATGGACTGGGCACTAAATTCAGCCCTTTAACAAGATTCTTCGCTGTATCCTCATCAAGAAGTTTGTCAGTGAGATTAATTACTGCACCACTCCCTGCTTTTTGTCTCGATTTTTAACGGAAGTTGTAACGAGAATTATACGTATAAGAATTTTTTTCTTTATGAATTTAGATAAATTAATAATAGCAATGTGTTGAATTTCTTTTTCGATTCTTTTCGTGTCATGTTAAAGAAACTGTGAGTAACTTTTGAAACGAATATTATTTATGTTAGATTTCAAATAATGTGGTAATCAAAGGAAAGTGTATTTAATGTTAAAACTATTGTAAGATGTGAAAATTGTAATTTATACACTTGGTCCATACGTAGGTAATGCAATAGGATATGTGTAGTAGAAAACCTGTGGTGAATACCCTACCTGTAGGGGAGCGGGAAAGGGTGGAGGCAGGCGAGGCGGGAAAAAGCACACTGGGCGCGGTTCGGCACAACGGGCACAGTAACACAGTCGGAGGCGAGCAACAGTCGGAAGTACACGTACTGTACCGAGGAGGCTACCCAGGAAAAGTGGATTCCATTGAGCCTCGGATGAACCGATTCCGACAGCTACTTGGCATGGCTAGATTCTGAGGCACAAAATTGGAAAGATTACGACGCTAAGAAGATGGAAAGTGCCAATGTTGTGTGAGCCTTAGCCGTGCTTGTATGTGTGCCGTGCTGCCCGCTATCTCGCTGCCCGCCTACCGCCGCACCGACTTGCACAGGTCAAACATTTATTTCATCTTTAGAAGTGTATCTGTGTGGACCAGTGTCGAAACTGTTTCTAATGGTTCAATAATAACGTGACTTTTACCAGAATTGCTTTAGCCATGACTTATCCCGATCACTGACCTAGACAGGATCCTTACCTCGTATTGTGCAATCCGAGTATCCTAAACTGAAAGTTTAATGTTGGTGTTAATGAAAATTATCAGCAGATTAATCTATGCCATAAAGGAATCTATAGTTCTGTGTGCTGTTGCAAATATTGGTAAAGAACAAAAGAGTTTTTGTTGGATTGAGTTAGCGATGTTATTTAATTAATTTGAGACAGAAATAATGACAGTTAAATTATTCAGAAGTAAGACAAAAGAGTAGTTATCCAGAGATTGATAATTTTGTGTGTTAATTTGCCTTCAGTACTAGATAGTTTCAGACTAACGACTATAACAGTTTCAGGGCCTCCCCCTTTTGCTCTTGTTCATTCGTTCAAACCTTGATGTGTACTGATCAAATTTGACTAGTAAAGCTAAATTCTATATTAATCCTAAATGTATTAGAGTTTTTCCATTATTCATAGTGATATTGTGTGTGTACTTTTAAGATTGTCGACGCTAGGGCAATCTATGCCCGAGTTCAGTCTGCTCAACATACAAAATGCAGTTCGTAGTAATCATTACTGTGTGGTGTTGTGTAAATGTAGCTCGTCCAAATTAGTACCAAAAAAAAAGAGAAAACTTTAGTTCAGTGGATTTTTCGGGTTCCAAACTTTGCCATATAACGCATCTTTACTACGTGTTACTATGCTTGTACATGCACCCACTTGTACAAGGAAAAACTCACTAACTGCCTAAGTAGGCTGGCGACCGAATTGTTAGTTATAGGTAGCATCTACTGTGTGTACTTCTTGTCCATGCAAAAGAATAATTATACTGTACATTTGCTTGATGCATCACTGTGGTTATTGACTGAGTATAAGTCCGATCTTGCTTCTATTAGGTACACGCGGTCAACTTTTGTACTAAAATCCTTGTTCATAAGGTGAAGCCCGTGAACTTTTTTTTTTTTCTTTATTGTATTTCAATTCCCCATCGGGGCGGGCTGGCAGCAGCATATGCGCTGCTCTTCAGCCGAAAGACATAGAACAAAACAATAGAAGACATTTAAAAACAGCAAAGGAGAGAAGAAGGCGAACATAGATATAAAAAGGGAGAACATCATGGAAGGCAATATACAAAAAACGGGGTGACTGTAAAATGGAGATAAAAAACTGTTTAAAAGTAGCACACACAAAAAGCCACACACTGCGACGATTAAAAGAACACAAGGCACAGTATGACTGGAGCATAAAGGTGTTGACGGATGGCATAGCACACAGCGTAACACTGACGGCGAACCTCAAGGCAGTACACAATTAAAATCACACCTCTTGACGCACACGAGAAACAGCACGAAACACAACACTGACGTGGCACACTGATGATGAGCAATACAGAGGATCTGCCAGGTTCAAGGAGATGAGGGAGACCTGAAGAAGGGAGGGAGGGGAAGAGATGGGGGAGGGGAATGGGGGGCGCTCGGAAGAGGGCCAGGTAGGAAGGGATGTGGGAAGGAGAGAGGCAAGTATGGGGTGCAGGGTCTCAGGGGAGGGGGGGGATGGAGGAAAATCCGCTCTGGGAGAAGGAAGAAAGAGGAGAAAGGGGCCCTGGGGAGGGGGGGGGGACAAGGCCGGTTTATAGTTGGAAGGAAGGGTATATGTCACGGCGAAAATCGTCATCCGGGAGGGGGAGGCGTTGGAAATTGCCCTGATGAAGGAGATGGAGGGTGTGGAGGTGGAGAGAGGGAGGGATACAGCGATAGAGGCGCGGCAACGGGCGGGGGGTGGAGAGGAAGGAGGAAACCAGAGGGTGGGGGGGATCAAGCCTGCGAACAATGTAAAGGATGCGGAGATGTTGGAGGAACAAGAGGAGGTGGGGGAAGTGGATCAGTTCATACAGGAGCCGTGTGGGGGAAGGAAGGCGGATACGGAAGGCAAGGCGGAGCGCATGGCATTCAAGGATTTGGAGAGCCTTGTAAAAGCGGGAGGGGGCGGAGATCCAGGCGACGCTGGCATAACAGAGGATAGGACGGATGAGGGATTTGTAGGTGTGGAGGATGGTAGAAGGATGCAATCCCCATGTCCGGCCGGACAGGAGTTTCAGCAGGCGGAGGCGGGAATGGGCTTTCTGCTGGATGGTCAGGAGATGAGGGGTCCAGGTGAGGTGTCGGTCAAGGGTAAGGCCAAGGTATTTCAGGGTGGGGGTGAGTTGGATAGGACGACCATAAAGGGTGAGGTAGAAATCTTGGAGGCGAAAGGAGCGAGTGGTACGGCCTATGATGATTGCCTGGGTTTTGGAGGGGTTGAGACGGAGGAGCCACTGATTACACCAAGTGGTGAACTGGTTAAGGTGGGTTTGGAGGGTACGTTGAGACCGTTGAAGGGTAGGATAGAGAGCCAGGAAGGCGGTGTCATCAGCATATTGGAGAAGGTGAACTGGTGGGGGTGGCTTGGGCATATCAGCTGTATACAAGAGATAAAGGAGAGGGGAGAGGACAGAACCCTGGGGGACGCCAGCCGTGGGATAAAAGATACGGGAGTTGGAGTTGTGGAGGGTGACATAGGAAGGACGGTGCGAGAGGAAGGAAGCGACCAGACGGACAAAATTGATAGGCAGGGCGTAGGTTTGGAGTTTAAAGAGGAGACCGGGATGCCATACACGGTCATAGGCATTTTGGAGGTCAAAGGAAACAAAAATGGCGGAGCGACGGGAGTTGAGCTGGAGGGACAGAAGGTGAACAAGGTTGAGGAGTTGGTCGTCAGCAGAGAAGGAGGGTCGGAAGCCACACTGGGTAAGGGGGAAGAGGTGGTGTTGAGCAAGGTGCCGATGGATACGGTGGGAGAGGATGGATTCAAGGACCTTACTGAAGACGGAGGTGAGGCAGATGGGACGATAGGAAGAGGCGGCAGAAGGGGGTTTGTTGGGTTTGAGGAAGAGGAGGACGCGGGAGGTCTTCCACAGGTCAGGGTAGAAGCCAGTAGAGAGGATGACATTATAGAGATGGGCGAGGACAGTTAGGAAGGAATAGGGGCTTTCTCGAAGGTGACGGTAGGTGACACAGTCGTGACCAGGGGCCGTGTTGCGTTTGGACTGGAGGAGAAGTTGAATGTCTTGTGCTGTGATGGGAGTGTTGACGTCGGAGGGGGGCAACTGCCCCAAGTACTGGAGAGTAGGAGTAAGTGGAGCGACTGAGGTATCAGCACGTGCCATGACGGTGGGGAAAAGAGAATAATCAAAGTGGGGATCATCGGGGATGGAGAAGACCCCGGAAAGGTGGGAGGCAAAGTGGTTGGCCTTACTGAGGTTGTCTGGAAGGGGGCGATCGTTATGGAGAAGGGGGTAGTGGGGAGCGGAAAGGGAACCAGTAAGACGATGGAAGGCAGACCAGTACTTGGAGGAGTTGATAGGGAGGGTGGCGTTGAGTCGTGTGCAGGTCTGGCGCCAGTCCCGGCGTTTCGTTGCTGTAATAAGGTTCCGTACGTGTCGCTGTATTTGCCGGTGGCGTTGGAGTGTATCCCTGTCACGAGTGCGGAGGAAGGAGCGATAGAGGCGGCGGGATTCACGGAGGAGGAGGACAGCCCGCGGAGGGAGAGTGGGACGGTGTGGGTGGATGGTTTTAGTAGGAACATGGGCCTCCACGGCGTCAGTAATTACCGTCTGAAGGAAGGACGAGGCGCAGATGATGTCGTCAGGATGGCGATAGGTAAGAGGGTGGCTTTCGACCTGGGTGGAGATGGAGTCCTGGTAGGCATCCCAGTTGGCACGGCGATAGTCATGGACGACCTTGCGAGGGGGCGCAGGTTGCGGAGCCGGAGGGGGGCGGTTGGCAGACGTTATGGTGAGAAGGACAGGGAGGTGATCGCTACCTGTGGGTTCAAGGACGGCGACAGTGATACGCCCAAGGAGGTTGGCGGAGGCAATGACAACATCGGGGGTGGTGTTACTTTCAGGTCGGGTGTGCTGGGGAATGGGAACAAGGTCACCCTGGATTGTGGAGAGGAACTGATGCCACCGCCGAAGGGCAGCAGGAGTGCGGCTATGGACGTTGAGGTCGGCGGCAATCACATAGGTGGAGAAGGTGTGGTCAATGTGTGAGATGAAGTCATAAGGAAGAGGAGCAGTGGAGCGGACATAGATGGTGGCACAGGTAATGGTGATGGAGGGGAAGAAGACGCTAAGGATAAGGTGTTCAGTGGGGTCATTGAGGAGAGGTTGTGGCCAGACGGGGATATGCTTAAGGTGGCCATTCGCGACTCCACCCTGCGCACGAGGACCAGGAGCATCAGTGCGGTGGAGGATATAGGGGGAGGTGCGGATAGAATGGTGGGGCTGGAGAAAGGTTTCGTTCAAGAGGAAGGTGTCGACCTGGTGGTGGGAGAGGGTGTGCATGAGGAGGTATTTGTTGGAGCGGAAGGAGCGAATGTTCTGGAAGAGGATGCGAGACTCGTGCCGCGCCATGACGGGAAGGAGGGGGGGGGAAGAGAGGGAAGGGACGAGACTTAAACTAGGGTGTCGAGGCGGGTGAAGGTGAAGTGGGCTTGGTTGTGGGAGTAAGTGGCGAAAGTGTTCAGGTGGAAAACAGAGCGAGCAGCAAGGGATATTTGTTGGAAGGTGTGTGGGCGCTGAAAAGGGTGAATGTTTTAGAGTACAACGGTAACGAACCGGATGATGTCCTCGGCCATGGGGGGTGGACGGAGGGAATTGTTAGGATGGACAGGAGGATCGACGGGACGAACTGGGACTGTAAGTTCAGGGGTGGCTGGAGGGGGTTTAGCTTTACACTTGTGGGAGTATGTGGAGTATGGGGGCCATTGCAGGTATTACAGGAAGGAGGAGCAGCGAGGTTGGGGCAGTTCTTGAGAAAGTGGGAGGCCTTGCAATGGGGACAGGTGGGGGGGTTTTTGCAGTTGGGAGTCAGGTGGTCATTGTACATCAGGCACCGTTGGCAACGGTAGGATTGGGGAGGGGATTTGGAGGATTCAACAGGGTGGCGACGGTGGTATATCAGGGCACCCTGGGTGAGGAGATGGTCTATGGACGGGGCAGACTCGGAGAATACCCGCATGAGGTAGGTGGGACCAGAGGCATTGTGGATACGGCGGGCAGAGCGGATTTCCAAGTCCGGGTGGGAGTTCAGTTCTACCAACACTTCATCCTCTGTGATCACCGGGCTGAGCTCGGTGATCACAACGGTGTAGGTGGGGGGGCGACGGGGAGGCTGGGGCTGACGAGGAGTAGAAGCGGAAAGGAAGGGTGTCAGAGAGGCGTGGGGGCCAAACATAACTCGTGGGAGTTTTCGCAGGAGGTCTGTGTGAAATGATGGGGACGGGGACTTGATAAGGACTGAGTCCCTGCGGGGAATGAGTTGGGAGATGGGAGCACCAGGTAAGTACTTTCGTATTTCCTTGGTGAGGGTACGAGCGTCGAGGAACTTAGGATCGGGAGTGGACAGGACAAAGGTGTGGAGGGTGGGGGCCAAGGTAGGGGTGGCAGGAGGAGGGGTGGTGTCCATGGTGACGGCAGGGGGAGGGGGAGGTGGCGTTGATTTTTTGTGGGAAGTGGCGGGAGCAGAGTCGTTGAGGACGCGCTTTTGGGGTTTTTTGGAGACTGGAGGCTGGGAGGAGGGGAGAGGGACGGGGAGGAGAGGGAGGTGGCGGGTGGCAGATCCCTGTGGCGTAGTGGAGGCACCGGGAGAAGCAGCTGGTTCAGTGGCGGCGATGGTGGCTCGGCGCAACGTGATGCGTGCGGGAGATGCAGAAGACGAAGCGACGGGGTCGGTGAGAGAGGGGAAGCCAACCACCTGAGGGGCGGCAGCAGAGGCGGCAACAGAGGCGTACGTGAGGGCGGGGGTAGTAGTGGGAGCTGTTGAGGGTGTGGAGGCTGGAGGAAGGGTGTAGAGGTGTGGGTATACAGCAGGGGAGGAGATAGGGGGGTGGGTAAGTGGAGGAAGGGAAGGGGAGGTGGAAGGAGGGAGGCCAGAGGCGGCACTCCAGGAAGTGACTGTGGGAGAGGGGGAGGGGGAGGTGTAGATGACGGTGGAGGTGGGAGTACTCATTGCAGACGAACGGCGACGGACAGACGGACGTGCAGCAGGCGGCGTCGGCGTCGGCGATGGGCAGCGGCGAACAGCAGGCGGCGTCGGCGTCGGCGTCGGCGGCGGCGGCGAACAGACGGACGAACAGCAGGCGGCGGCGGCGGCGGCGACGGACAGCCAGCAGGCGGACGGACGGACGGATGGACGAACGAACGAACGAACAGCGACAGCAGCGGGCAGACAGACAGACAGACACACACAATCTTCGAAGACGGAGATTCCACCCTGAGAGTAGCCCAGGCTTTGCAATCTGACGCTTTCGAAGGAGGGGATCCAACCCTCTAGATCCCCGTGAACTTATTACAGTACAGGCTTTATATAGCTAACCTACGTCCGAGTAGGGCGGGAGTGTTACAAGTGGCTTCCCGGTGACAGGACATCCAGTTGTTGTCAGTTACAAATTAATGTAAAGAACGAACAGTGGATGTTCAGTGGCACGAATAGCAATAAAGTTCAACAAAAGAAGCTGCAGTGTGAGCCAAGTATAATAGTGTGGTATAGTTGGCATTTAGTATGGACAGAAACGTAGACGGGGTAGGTGCGCCAAGCGAAATGGAGAATGCGGCTGGCAGTAGCCGGAGTTTACGCGGCCAGATAACAGATGGCGTTAGCGAAAGACAGTTGGCGTACATACAATACCACGAACACGTCAATGAACAGATTGAAAGGTTGAGATCACCTCGGACACAGCAAGGGACAAAACAGGAAGCAGAGGGTGACTTTGTAGATGATAGTGGGTATGTGAACGAATCCACTGACATATTTGATTCACCACAGATAAAGAAAGAACCGAAAGAAACTTCTGAAGTAGAATCGGAACACATCGATCCTGTAGAACAAAAAAGTATAAAAATTTTAAGTATGAACGACTTATTTGAACAATTAACCAAACAAATTGCGGGACAGAATGATCAGCTTCAAAAACAAGTCGGCAATCAGGTTAATCAGCTCAAAACACACGTTGACGAGCAACTCAAAACACAGAACGAGCAGCTCAAAACACAGAGTGATCAGATTAAAGCACAGGTCGAAGGACAGGGGATTAAAATTAGTAAACAAATAGAACAGGTAGAACAAAAAGTGGGTAATTTAAGTTCTGTGGTAAATACTCTGAAACTTGAAATTGATACCATTAACAAAAATATGGATACTATGCAGGAGGAAATTGGAAACATTAATAGTAGATTCGATGTTGAAATTCTCAACATCCAAGAGAAAGTAGAACCTCTGGTTGAAACTAAGGTAGACGAAAAAGTTTTCGGTCTTAAAACTGAGGTCGTAAACAAATGTCAACACGGGATATCGCAATTGAAAAAGGTAGTTTTAGACACTGAAAGGGATTTAAGTAAAAAAGTAACCGGATGTGTTCACAATTGTGAACAAAATACTACGAAAATTCAAGGCAGAATTTTCGATCTGGAGAGCAAAATTAAAGATAGGCCTGGTGTTGTCTGTAATGGCACACCAATTACGAAGCTATTAGAAGGCGAGGAACGCTTCGATCCAGCCAAAAAACATAACGGGTGGCATCCGTTAGATTTTATCAAAAATTGCGAGAGAGTATTTCCTGAGCACTTATCTGATCAGGAAAAGATAAACGTTGTAATTAGCGCCTTAGCGGGTGATGCTAAGCGCTGGGGAATAAATTTAAATACCGAACGAATGACGTTCGAGGAATTTAGGCAGAGATTTACGGAAGAATATTGGTCTGAACAAAAGCAGGACCATTTATGGCGCGAGTTTATCATGGCCAAACAGCATGATAACCGGGGCAGGAATTCTTTGAAAGATTTCTGCGAGCATTGGTACCGGAAATTGACGCATTTAAGAGGTCGAAGATCAGATTCAGAAATTATCTGGGAGCTATATAAAAAGCTTCCGGAGGATTCCAAGAGGTACGTAGGAAGCAATCATCGTAGCTTCCAAGCATTTCTAGAAAGGGTCGAAGATGAAGACCATTGGCGCGAAAGTCGTGCCAATTATCAAAATTTTGGTAACCGTAATAACCGACACAATGACGAACGAAACGACGGCGATGGATTTCGCGTCAATGTAATACAGAGAGGAAGAGGCAGAGGAAGAGGCAGAGGAAATAATCCAGGTCGCGGTAGAGGGTATACCGCGCAAAACAATAACGACGCGGGAAACTAATTTCCGCGAACGTTGCGGGCCAAACGGAAGCGGACAATACATACCGGCCCCGATTCAAGAAAAGATACCGGACCGACCGTAATGTAATGAGACAGGCTAGGGACGAGCATGGAACGCCGCGACGTGTTGTGGCGAAACAAGCGTCAGGTGCGAGCCAGAATGAATCATCGCTGCCGCACAGAGCGCTACATGTTAACAGGCGAGTGGAGCATCAGAGGGCAACGGCCCAGCCTAGCCGAACTTCTGTTCGGAAAGAAGCCACTAGCAATACGGCAGCAGTAGGTACGAACGTAGCAGTCAGAGCTAATGAAAATTTTACGAGTAATAATTCCGTGGCAAAGGAAACAATAAATGAAACTGTGAATACACAGAGAGGTGCGGTTAGCAGTGTTTGCAATGAGATAAAAGGGGAGGATGAATTAGCAGAAGTAACTGATTGGCGTGTGCAGATCGATGATCTGTACAAGGGCCTAAAGCAATGTGAGTGGGAGGATTTTAAAAGGGAGTATGAGGCGAAGAGATTAGTTGGTGGAAAGAGAGATAGTAGGGACGTCCATAAAGTGACGTGGCCCAAATTTGAAGAGGGGAGAATAAATAGCGCCGCGCAAAGTACGCGTGCTGCCGATAGGAGGAAGGTTAATGATAGGAAGGATTTGGAGGATGAAATCCTCAGCATTGACGAAGAAATAACTTCTGCTAACAGTCCGCCAATAGTACAAGCTGCTACCGAGAGGCACCGTGTAGAAGGGGTAGATGATTACCTGAAAGTAATTAAAGTCCACGAGGATTACACCGAATATGAAGTCACAGTGGATGTGAATAAAGCTGAGGATAAGGCCGTTTTGCCAAAAGAGGAGATTGAATTAAAATCTAAACCTGACGACAATACAGAGGAAGAACTTAGTGCCTGTCTCAGAAAAGCTTTTATGTTAGAACCTGAAAGCGATCCGGAATGGTCGGATTCCGACGATAGTTCAGATGATGAAAGATACGCAGATACAGACGAAAATGAATGTACTAACTCTCCCTATTGTGCAAAAGTAGCGTACTTAAGTGAATCTGATGTAGAGGAAGAGAGTAGTGATGACTCTAGTGAAGATGAATTTTCAGGTGTAAAGGAAAATGAATATACTTTTACTGAAAGAGGCTATGAGAAAATCAGTGAAAATAAAGGGGACGCAGTTAATTGCGATATTGTACCTAACGATGACGACGTATCAAAACAAAATCCAGACGTTGAAACTGAACAAAGAAAGAAAGAGCCACCTGACGACTCTGTGTTTATTTTGCGAAGAGTTCAAGTAAGCAAAGACTTTGAACTCCAGAAGCCTAAGAAGCCACCAGACTTAAGTGACTGTTTTATGAACCAGAAAAGACTGCCTTGTTAATAAAGAGATTAGGGGGCAGGATGTTGTATTTTTATATATTATTAATATTCTGCATGACTTTATTATTACTGTAACTCAGTTTTATCTGAAAGTGAATTATTGTTTGTTGAATTAGAGCCTGGGGCAGATTTATATTGGATTTTGAGAATGTCATGAACACATTACATCATGAAACTACAGGATTTCCACTGGAAGAAATTTTGTTAGGCAGAAGTAGTAAAAGTTTAATTGAAGAAAAACTAGAGTTTCCACCTTGTACAAGTTTAGGATTGGATCAAAAGAAAGAATTGGTGATAAAAAGGGCAAAGCAAAAAGCTGAATCTAGATCTAAAAGACACAATAAAAATTTAAAAGTTTCAAAATTTAAAATTGGAGATTATGTTCTTTTAAAAACCCACGAAAAGTCTAGTGAACTAAACCATGAAATTTCAAAATTTAAATATATTTATAATGGACCATATATAATACAGAATATTCCACACGACAATGCTTACTACCTGATCTACCCAAAATCCAAAAGACCTTTAGGCGTAAGAAATATTGTGGACCTGAAACTGTATGTACCTAGGAACGAGTAAATGTGCTGTATCTTATGCTGAACCCAAGTTATTCTAAATGTATCTAATCTTGGTAAATGTCTGTATACCCTTGAAAGTGTGCTAATGTAGTTATGTGAGTTTCAGATTACCAATTGTACTGTAACTGTAAAAATGTATGGAGAAAAGGACTGAAAAGAAAGGATAAATGCTATCAGCCAGATAAAAGATGGGACTGTCAAAATGAAAATGGGCAGTGTAAGAACCATAATATGAAGGACTAACAAATACCAATGAGGGCAGATAAATAATCGATGGAAAATTGTAAATATGATCCAGGAGATGTCACAATATGAAGTGAAAAGGACTGTCCAAATCCGCATAATAGGCAGCAAATATGTGTAATTAATTTTTTGAATATATGTGTGTGTGTTTTGTTTAGTAAGTAAGAAAATGGACTGCTATTCAAAGCAAGCAGCGACAAATTATCTTATATTGTATACAAAATATGAAATTGTTTTTGTAGTTATATGTTTGTATTTCAGAATTTTAAATTATTTCTTTGAGAAATTTAGAAAAAATAAGTAAATTGCTATTTTAGTAAGGTTGTGATGGGAAGTTGGACTGTGCAAAAGGCACTTGAGTAAATGACAAGTCAGTATTCTTGAAGTATTAAAAAAGTGTAAACCTATATACAGTGAGCAAAAGGAAATATGTAGTGTAAATCTTTTTGGACAGTTAAGTAAAAATTCAGAACCACTGTATAATTGTAAGATTTAGTGTTCCCATAAAATTTGGACTTAAGAAAATTTTCTGGAAACAGGGGCATGTGTAACGAGAATTATACGTATAAGAATTTTTTTCTTTATGAATTTAGATAAATTAATAATAGCAACATGTTGAATTTCTTTTTCGATTCTTTTCGTGTCATGTTAAAGAAACTGTGAGTAACTTTTGAAACGAATATTATTTATGTTAGATTTCAAATAATGTGGTAATCAAAGGAAAGTGTATTTAATGTTAAAACTATTGTAAGATGTGAAAATTGTAATTTATACACTTGGTCCATACGTAGGTAATGCAATAGGATATGTGTAGTAGAAAACCTGTGGTGAATACCCTACCTGTAGGGGAGCGGGAAAGGGTGGAGGCAGGCGAGGCGGGAAAAAGCACACTGGGCGCGGTTCGGCACAACGGGCACAGTAACACAGTCGGAGGCGAGCAACAGTCGGAAGTACACGTACTGTACCGAGGAGGCTACCCAGGAAAAGTGGATTCCATTGAGCCTCGGATGAACCGATTCCGACAGCTACTTGGCATGGCTAGATTCTGAGGCACAAAATTGGAAAGATTACGACGCTAAGAAGATGGAAAGTGCCAATGTTGTGTGAGCCTTAGCCGTGCTTGTATGTGTGCCGTGCTGCCCGCTATCTCGCTGCCCGCCTACCGCCGCACCGACTTGCACAGGTCAAACATTTATTTCATCTTTAGAAGTGTATCTGTGTGGACCAGTGTCGAAACTGTTTCTAATGGTTCAATAATAACGTGACTTTTACCAGAATTGCTTTAGCCATGACTTATCCCGATCACTGACCTAGACAGGATCCTTACCTCGTATTGTGCAATCCGAGTATCCTAAACTGAAAGTTTAATGTTGGTGTTAATGAAAATTATCAGCAGATTAATCTATGCCATAAAGGAATCTATAGTTCTGTGTGCTGTTGCAAATATTGGTAAAGAACAAAAGAGTTTTTGTTGGATTGAGTTAGCGATGTTATTTAATTAATTTGAGACAGAAATAATGACAGTTAAATTATTCAGAAGTAAGACAAAAGAGTAGTTATCCAGAGATTGATAATTTTGTGTGTTAATTTGCCTTCAGTACTAGATAGTTTCAGACTAACGACTATAACAGTTTCAGGGCCTCCCCCTTTTGCTCTTGTTCATTCGTTCAAACCTTGATGTGTACTGATCAAATTTGACTAGTAAAGCTAAATTCTATATTAATCCTAAATGTATTAGAGTTTTTCCATTATTCATAGTGATATTGTGTGTGTACTTTTAAGATTGTCGACGCTAGGGCAATCTATGCCCGAGTTCAGTCTGCTCAACATACAAAATGCAGTTCGTAGTAATCATTACTGTGTGGTGTTGTGTAAATGTAGCTCGTCCAAATTAGTACCAAAAAAAAAAGAGAAAACTTTAGTTCAGTGGATTTTTCGGGTTCCAAACTTTGCCATATAACGCATCATTACTACGTGTTACTATGCTTGTACATGCACCCACTTGTACAAGGAAAAACTCACTAATTGCCTAAGTAGGCTGGCGACCGAATTGTTAGTTATAGGTAGCATCTACTGTGTGTACTTCTTGTCCATGCGAAAGAATAATTATACTGTACATTTGCTTGATGCATCACTGTAGTTATTGACTGAGTATAAGTCCGATCTTGCTTCTATTAGGTACACGCGGTCAACTTTTGTACTAAAATCCTTGTTCATAAGGTGAAGCCCGTGAACTTATTACAGTACAGGCTTTATATAGCTAACCTACGTCCGAGTAGGGCGGGAGTGTTACAAAGTGATCTAATTTTGTTTTCCGACTCGCACAGAATTGCAGCTGCATTCATTTTTCTTGTGAGCCCATTGTATTGTCATCTCATTCCAAAAAATGTACAGAACGTGTAGCCGACATGTAAAGATGGAGATGGCATGGCACTTTGGCCGCTGGTGTGCTAATGACTCTAAGACCAAAGAAAATGGACACACATCGAAGGCATTATTCGAATTTGACAGTTATTGGTATATGTAATGTATGTGGACAAACAAACCAATGACTACGATTTCAGAAAAATCGGATGACTAATTCAAAAGAAAGAGCTTCACAAATTGAGCATGTTAATAATCTTTGGCCCACCTCAGGTCCTTGTGCAAGAAGTTATTCGGCTGGCCATTGATTGATAAGATTGTTGGATGTGTTCCTGAGGGATAGCGTGCCAAATTCTGTCCAGCTGGCGCATTACATCGTCAAAATTCCGTGCTGGTTGAAGTGGTGACCTTTCTGGCAAAGTAGGATTTGGCAAGCACGAAGACAAGCAGTAGAAACCCTCATCATTTGCGGTCAGACATTATCTTGTTGAAATGTAAGCCCAGGATGGCTTGCCATGATGGGTAACAGAACAGCACATAATGTCGTCGACATACCTCTGTACGATAAGGATGCCGCTTATGACAACCAAACAGGTCCTGCTTTGAAATGAAATGGCACTGTAGACCATCACTCCTGGTTGTTTGGCCCTCTGGTGGGTGACAGCCAGATTAGTATCCTATCGCTGTTTAGGTTGTCTCCAGACACGTCTTCGCTAACCATCGGGGCACAGTTCGAAGTGGGACTCACCACTAAACACAGTTCCACCGCAGTCAATGAGATTCCAGGCCAAAGACGTGTCTGGAGATGCCCCAGGCAGCGGTGGGATACCGACCTGACTGTCGTTCACCAGACAGCCTGTATGCTACAATGAATCTTCAAGAGGAGATTGACATCCAGATACATAAGAATACCTTCCCTGACCTAATTCTCAATGCCCAAGCAGAGTCATCAGTACCAAATTTCTAAATAACAACTCAGAGGTCTTCTCATCTTTTAAACCAACGTAGGACATTGATACTGAACACAAGAAAAGGCCGCAGCAGGAAGAAAAGAAATCTTTAACAGGTATCAGAAGATGGATTTTACTGTAGGCAATACCGGTAATTGTAAGGGGTCTTCGACCTCTTACTCAGAGATAAACACATTTTGCTTAACATAGGTTGATGGTAGGCAGAATCTACTGTCAAGTGCTACAAGCACTCAGCAAGTTAATGTGATAATAGACTGGATCAGTGAGCAATGCATGGTGTCATATCCCCACTGGCACAGGATGGCCCTCAGTAAAACACTGTACCAAAGTGTGACAAGTGGTATTACAATCAAGTGTTCCAAAAGTTCATGTAGTGCTGGAAATCTATGTTCACATCAACCATGCTGGCCACACACTGGATTTCAGTGAGTACTGTGTATGCTAATTATTGTTACAGTGTGATATAAAGTACCAATGTACTAATCTGTCTTGAGATTGACCATATATGACGAAAGTAGTGTCTTGTGTATAGCGAATTATCCAAATAAAAAAAGAGCTTTTCTTTGCGTGGGATCAAATACTTAACCTATGCTGTCAGCTTCGAAGAGTTGATCTTGCTGCACTTGGTATAGAAAACAATAATAAATCGACGTCCTAGAGGTACAAATGGGTGTCAATGCCCACATTAATTCGTGCCACACTTTCTTTTGAGCTTCAATTAAGTTTATTTCAGAGTATAACTGTTCAAAGTTGGCAGACTGTGTGTTATTTAGAATCGACTGCATGTTAACTGATCAGAACAGGTGCTGTGTTGATACTTCAACCAAAACTGGGCACACAACAGTGACTCCACATGAGCCTTGTATAGGTTTAGTGACACTGATGTAATTCTTAAAAACGGAACTTTGACACATAACAGTTCATTATGTAATATTGAACAAATCATAAAATAAAATTATATTACATAACATATGAAATTCATTGTAAGGCATTCTCACTAAGAATGCAAATAGTCAAATGCGTAATTATGACAATACATATTACATTTTAGTGGATTACTCGTAAAATACAGAATATAAATTATTCCTAGCATGTTTCCTGGCTTTAATAAAAATGTACCTCTTTTTAGTAAAACAATATTTTCAAAATTGTGTCTGGCAGACATGAAATGTTTTGTAATTTCATAACTACACTTGTATTCTAATTGGACACTGTTCTTTGTTTTTAATTAGATTAGTTTTAAACTATATATATCATCAATACTAACTATGACTAATTTTTCTGCTTTTAATTACTTTGAAATTACTTCTGTTTTAAATATGTTATCAACAGTGATGGTAGCAGAAAGACATAAATGTTAAGGGAGTAGAAGGGTTTTAAACATTAATACCACTTACATTGTCTACTTGAGGCCTAAGAAATACATTGAGCACGTTTATTTTATGATAACAGTTCCCAAAGTATAGTATTACTAATATTGCTCATGTATGGCTATGCTTAGGATTACTATTGACACATTATTAACTTTTCAGTTAATTAATTTGAATGTGACATTGATGGTAACAAACCTTAAAAGAAGGGGAAGGCCATAGCTGCTACATTTCACACCTCCTTCCCCTCCCCATACCACCTGCAGCAGTTCTGCACAGTTTTACATTTTTGTAAGTTACAAGTGAAAACGATAATATGAATTTACAAAACCAGAATACCACTGGCATAAACATTTCTTTGAAAGTTTACTGTTTTAGCAAAATATGGAGTGGATCCTTCTAACTTGGCACAAAATTGTAAAATATGTAAGTATTCAAAACTCTATCTACGAATTTTGGTGATCAGGCACAGCTCTCCATATTTGAAGGCAAAATGAAATTAATTTTTGCATTTGCAGTAGACCAATATTATACAAAATTCAAAGAAGTAATGATAACATTTAAACCAAATTAAATACTAAGTATGATTAGTGGTACTGTTTTATAAGTTCATGTTTGCATGTAATAATGCAATACAGTTATAAAAAAGAAGTAATAAGTTTTACAAAATGAATATTACAATATGCATTTCTAAACACATGCCACCGTAGTTTAGGTCAAGACATGTCGATGTGCTAATAAGTACAAAGATATTATTCATAGTAATGAATATTACAGCACAAATATTCATTATCTACATACTGGTGTCAGAGACCATTTAGTTTCTACAACTAAATAGTGTCTTATTGTTTTCTTTTAATCTTTGCAGTCTGAGGAAGTAGGTGACAAAAATTCCAAGTTTGACTTTATCACTGATCATTTGTAACATATTCAAGAGTTTAACTCAAAGTTTTCTATTATTGTTTCATCATTTCATAATTTTTATTTGATCAAGAGGTACAGTACTGCTACTTGCTAGTGTTTTACTCTCAGTCTGCATTTTGCCAAGAATCATAGCATGCTACATGGTAATAGTAATTTTCTGTTGTCCCAAGTAAAACTCCACAAACAGACATTACTAGATTGGCAATATTGTATACAGTGTCAGTATTGTCACTGAAGCCAGTACTTTAGAATAGAAACATGGCGATGAGGGCAAAGGACATATAAACAGCTGATTATTTGCTGATAAAACAGTCACAAGAACTGGGAATAAACTGATACAATTACATTACCTTTAGAGTTTAGACACAATGGGCAATATATTCATCGTATTTGTCTGTAATGTTTCGTACAGAAACTGAAGATACAAGCAAAGGAACATGTCTCAAAGCAAGCATGACCAGAAACATCTTACATATTTTTCCTTTTGTTCATTGTATAAGCCCAGACGATTGCATTATAGTTTTCTTATCTGAAATACTGGCAGTGTTGAAATAGTTCTGTATATTTGAAAGATTTAATAAATTCGTATTAACAGACATAACTTAATTTTGTGTTTTCAACTAGTTCTGATCACTTTGGCTGTTTCTCGAATAGTATGCTCGCTGTAAGTAGAATATGCTATTTGTCATTGATACCAAGTATCTTCATTCATTTCAGTGTTCTTATGGAAACTACAGTCTGTTTTAAATGTATATATGTGTAACTTAATGTTGTTCTCATAACACAATTCTACATTGTATATGTTAAATTGAAACAGTATGCAAATAGCTGCTCAACTGCAGATTTTCTGTGGACCACCTCATAACGTTTATAACGCAATTCATTTCAGAGACTGGCATTAGTTCCTTATAGAAACTTCCTGACATGACTGTCTTACCTCACCAAACGTCAGGCTTCAGTAAAAGTTGCATCTTTGCCAGTCTAGTATGATAAATATGTGTAAAACTTAACGTCAAAAATCATTTATCTTTTTATATTACTATAATCGACTCTCTTGCTAATGAAATGTCTTAATGTTAGCTTATACACTTATGAAGTATATTTCTCAGTTAAAAATTATTGTCCATAAACAAACGAAAGAATATATATATATATATATATATATATATATATATATATATATATATATCTGTGTGTGTGTGTGTGTGTGTGTGTGTGTGTGAATCACAATATTCTCAAGTGAGACTACTAACCTAAATATGTACATACTTTAACAGGGACATTTTTATCATTGGAACCTAATATTTCCTTATTCAAAAGTGATGCTGTTCCATAGACAAATCTTTATTTTCAAATAAAGCAAATTTTTCCTGTCATGGGCAGAATTCAAAGTTACCCCTACTTCTGTCTTTATGATAATTATTTTTGGTCATAAATAGGGCAAGCCAAACAAAACTTTACTTCTTTCAGTATTATACTTACATCACAGTTAGCACAGAAACAAAACACTTAATGTTTTTCCTTTTCCATTAGTATTTCCACCTCTCTTCATACAATGACAAATGTCGAAGTGCAATGATATGTTTTAGTCAAATTTGCATTATGCAAGAAAAATCATCAAAATAAGACTTCCGCAAGTAAATATAAAGTTTCTAAAGGCATGTGTGCAAATTATGTTGCAGTTCCTCTCATATCTTCTTTCTTCACTCACAGCTGTGTAAAGTTATTAAATATGAATCTCTTCCCAGGTATCATAACAAATTTTTCGTTGCAGCATGGCAAGTCTTTTCTTGTCAAATTCTATACGTCTGTATAGCAAATCATGAATGTGTTGTTTACATGTGTAGTAATTCTTCAGTCTCTCATAACAGTACAAATATTTCAAGTTGTCATAATAATAACCATAATGTTAACAAATATACAAAGTGTGATTCAGTTCAGAACTAGAAATTTACTGGACATTTAAGTACAGGAGACTAAAATTCTTCAAAATATGACTCTTCATCATCAACACAGCACTGCCAGCGCGTTTTCCACTGTTTGTAGCCCTTCTGGAAGACCTTGGGCGTCATGCTGTCAAGGGCTCTCGTCGAAGCCTGCTGGATGGCGCCGATGGAGTCGAATCGCTTCCCTTTTAGGCCTGTCTTGAATCAGGAGAAGAGGAGAAAATCACTTGGAGCCAAGTCGGGGCTGTAGGGTGGCTGCGGCAGTGTTGTCACATTGAACTTGACCAAAACTTCGGCAGCGGTGCTCGACGTGTGAGCGGGCGAGCTGTCATCTATGTTATCCGCACTATAAACATCCTGCCACTCTTGTTCCTTGACAAGGTTTAAAAAACTCTCTATTGCTGTTGTATTAACTTTCTTACATAGTTTGTAATTAAATATGACATTTGTTGGAGTACAAAAGCCTTTTAGAGTTAAAATTTGTGCATCATGGTCTGAAAGGCCATTCACGCTTTTACTAACACAATGCACATCTAGTAATGAAAAATGAATAAAAATATTGTCTACTGTTCCCCTGCACCCTAGTTGGAAAAACATAGTCTGCATCAGATCCCATGAATTTAGGAGACCTACCAACACCCTTTTTCTTGCACCATCATATACAAAATTGACATTGAGATCACCACATATTACTAATTTCTGGTACTTCCTACAAAGTGAATCAAGGGCCCTCTCTAGTTTCAGCAGAAATGCTCTGAAGTCAGAGTTAGGGGACCTATAAACAACAACAATTAGAAGTTTAGTTTCACTAAATTCAACTGCCCCTGCACAACATTCAAATATCTGTTCAGTGCAGTGTCATGATACATCTATGGACTCAAATGGAATACTATTTCTTACATACATAGCCACTCCCCCACCCCACAAGGAACTCCTTGAGAAACAGCCAGCTAATCTGTATTCTGGTAAAGGAAGCCTCTGAACTGCCAAATTATTTAAGTGGTGCTCTGATATACCAATAATTTCAGAGTCAACACCTATAAGAAGTTCGCTAACTTTATCTCTAATACCTCTTATATTTTGATGAAATATGCTAATTCCTCCTATACTTCGAAACATTACATCCTCGGAAGGTGAGCCCTTAGAGGGACTTCTTTAAGCAGGTATTCCTATCAGCTGACTTCAATCTAAAAAAGGTGCAGCTCTAACACCAACTACAGCAGGTACTTTTCCATGAGTGATCCCACCACCACCACCCACTACACTGTCACCTATAAGCTTAGCCAGCCGCCCCTTCCCATACCCATTGAGGTGCAGGTCATTCCTAATGAAACCATATCTACTGATAGATCCAACTGGCACCACTGAGATGTGACCCATGCCCTCTGCCATCTGCGCCCTCCCCAGCCCCATGTTAACGTGCGTAACATCCGCATTAAGATGATGCCTATCATGACACTGAAACAGTTGCATGAAATGCACATTAGTGCCACCAGTTTCAGTAGCTATCTTTACCAGGTCAACACCTACATAATATTCCCCCTCCCTATCAAGACTGTTCCCTGCTCCACCCACTATCTGATCCTCCTTCGTAAAATTCCTACATAACTCCCCTATGCTGTCAGTCACTTGGGCCATCCCTGCACAAGGCTTCACAATGCTGGTGACCTGGTACTCACTCCCCAATACCTCCTGAAACTGCTGGCCCACGTTTCTACTGTGTGAACCTGGCAGCAGAACCTTCTTCTTTCTGTTGGACACTGCAACTCGTTTATGCCTCCTAACTGCTGAGGACTGCACCATGTTTCCTACATCTACAGCTACACGAGGCTCCTCTCCACTCAACTCTGACAGTTGGTCAAATCTATTGCATATATGCAAAGTGAAACTTTCTGAATACCTTCTCTTCCCAACTGCCTTCTTGCCAACTGCCAGTTCCCATTCCCGATCACCCTTCACAACCTATCTAGTTCCTCCTTCGCATGTTGATCTATGATCAGTTTTCTCAGTTTAAAGTAAAGAACATAGGTATGGTTTTCATCCATGCCACAAGCAGTATGCAGGCAGTTCATACCCAATAGTAACATAAATTTTGGTATAATATGCAGGTTGATAGCATATGGCTCAAAATAAATGTTATGAGTTCTGTATAGGTATGTGAATGATGAAATAGTACACATATCCTGACTGTATATTGAAATTTATACATGAGTACATGCTTTGTTGTGTTTGTATAGAAAGAGTATAAAGAATAGGAAAAGAGATGAATGTGACAGCAGAGACTGTTTATTTTCAAGAAAATGTCAACAGCTATGGCCCTATGTTTGCCACATGCATAATGCGTAAACAGCTTGCATCCCCCCGAGGGTAGTAATGATCAAACATGACAAAAGAAAATTCCAAATTGGAATAAAATAAAAATTTCAAAAGGAAACAAGGAACTGATTGATGTGTAAAATGAATCAACTCAGTCAGAATGCTTGTATGGTTTCAATTGTGTTACATTTCTAAGTCCATATAGTTTTCTGGATTTTGGGCAGATGAGCCTTTAAGCTTTAGGGTGTGGATTTTCATAAATTTCAAGAGATTCTATGTAAATATCAAAAACTTTCTTAATTTCACTATTTACTGCTTTTGGTTTAGTACAACTTTTCAGAAGAACGAAATCTCCAATTTTAAACTGTGTTGGTTTTGTTTTCCTGTCATGTCTATGCCGTAATGCTGCTCAGTGACAAATATACTTTTGCATAATGTAAATTCAGTTGGTTCACTAATGAGATAAGTGGGTCTCTTGTTAAATAAAATTTAGCATGATGAGGATCCCATTGTATTATATTATAATCTAGTCAATACACTTTCAAAACTACTGATATACTATAACCCATTTGAACGACACTCAGTGCAATAAGTCTCCATAACCGTTTTATTTATCCCATGTATCGTTCAGTCAGGTTGCAAATTGGCGAGTAAGAGAAAATAAGTATATGTTTTATGTTTCAGTCTTCGATTAACTGTTCCCATACTTTTGATGTAAACTGACTTCCATTGTCAGATGAAATTATAATTGTCTCACAGCAAATCGATATTTTTTCAAGAGCTAATGTCATTCCCCCTAATATCATATTTTTCTCAGTTTCCTTCAAGGTGTCCATATGCTCTTCGTGGGTTCTACTTGACAATAAAATATCATCTACATATATAGACAATTTTTCCAAAGTTGCCCTCCAAAAACAGAATCTAATCCGCTGACAAATTCTGCTACAGAAACATTTAAACCAAATGGTACAACGCAATACTGAAAGCTTTTCCCACTATAAAAATGCTATATATTTTATGGAGTCGTATTTTAGTTCAGTTTGGTGGAAACTAGATGTTAAGTGAAGACTAGTCATAAAATTTACAATTTCAAGCTTATTTAGCAACTCATCAATATTCTACATCACTATTAGATACCGTTTTTAATGGTTTTCTATGCTGAATTCTATGTGTCCCTATTATTTTCCACTTCTGCATTTTTGCAACACTCTTTCTACTTACTTTCTTTTACATATTGCCGGCCAGGGTGGCCGAGCGGTTCTAGGCGCTACAGTCTGGAACCGCGCGACTGCTACAGTCGCAGGTTCGAGTCCTGCCTCGGGCATGGGTGTGTGTGATGTCCTTAGGTTGGTTAGGTTTAAGTAGTCCTAAGTTCTAGGGGACTGATGACCTCAGAAGTTCAGTCCCATAGTGGTGCTCAGAGTCATCTGAACCACTTTTTTTTACATATTGGTAAGGTATAAGGCTTAATAAGAAATGGAACATGAGCCTTTAATTTAAGTCTACACTGATAACCTATTATTCTACTTCACAAATATCACTCTACTCCAATAGAAATTTCTAGTTCCTCTGTTAAAGTCTCTACTTCAGATAATTTTTAGCTACTAATTTGCTATACAAATTAATATTTATTTCATCATTACAAAGTTCATCATCTCCCTCTGTCTCTTCAAATAATTCCAGCCACATGACCAGATTATTTTGGTTATTGTTTCTCCAGAAATCCCGCTTTTTGATTCAGTGAAAATTATTTTCGTATCTCTCCAATTAAAATTTATCTTTGGTTTAAGGTAATGTCCATTTGAAATCTCTGATTTTAATCTAGATTGCTTAATTTCTGACCAAAATTTGTTCATGAAACGTCTTTCAAAGTCTAAAGAACTAATAGTGGATTAATAATTCGATTTTCCCATTATAGTTCATCTCCATCTAAATTATTTTTTTACAAATTCAATTTTCAGGTTATCTGACATGTTGGCGTAAAAATTGTCTTTGCACTGACAAATGAAACCTACAGGATGGAAAATTTTTGAAATTGATGCTACTGCAAATATTATTCTTATTACTGCAAAAATTTCTAGCTATAGTACTCTCTTCAGGCTCATCTATTGTTGACTTTACATTTGAAATATTCGTAACACATGCTTCAATGTCACTTTTACTTCCAGAAAGGCTGTCATTAAAATTTTTAGTTGTTTCATCTCCTTTCTAAACAATAATATATGTTTCATTTTTGACTATTGAATGTAGCATCTTGAAATTTTTGGCATTACTTTCAATTTCATAAACTAGGGTTGTTTCTTACCTTTGTGTCTTCACCTCCAATCCCTCAGTCCTGTTACTGACTTTTTGGTGTTCATTTAAACTAACTATATTATTTTCAAGCTTTTTTTGTTTTTTTTTTCAGATTTCAAATTACTTTGGTTTTAGTTTTATCCAGGGTAAATGTAGCAAAGAAATATGTTATAGAAGTTGTGTGAAGAAATACTGTATTTCCAGAGCAAAACAGGTAAGAATCACGTTTCAACACGCTTGATGTAATTCTGGTACTCTGTTGAAGAAGCTATTCACAGTATATGTGAGCAATAGCCTTGAATTCTTTACTGTATTTTGAAAGGCCAGTTTTCAGTCTACCATACTTCATCGACATGTTTTCAAATGTGATATCTGCTGCCATCTGTTGACTTTGCTCAGAATCATTGTTACTGTACTAAAGAGCGCGCATATAACGCCCTCAAAGAGATCATGCATGCTATTTTGTATACAAGGGTAGTTTTGTACTGCCATGTGTGTGTTGTGGAGCCCGAAGGTTAGGTTTTATTTCAGAAGGATATCGAATTATGTACGAAACACGAACTGAAGAGGTTCTCAGTCAGGCCAGACAATGAATCGAAAATTGAGAAAACAAACAGAAGGTTGCTGTGAGTAGAGAACATAGTTTTTGGCGTTTCCTTGTTAAATGTCCAATATACAGATACACAGGCTATGTTCAAAAAAATCCAATTTTAGGTTGCATTTCGTTTTAGGGCACTGTACCAGTGTCACTAGGATGTTTAAAAATGATTTTCATAGGTGAGTAGGGAGAAGAATTAGCACGCTACGTCAGGGATCTTGATGTTAGAGTCTACGGTATCAGCAGGAAGCAGCTCATGCAATTGGCATGTGAGCATGCAGAGGCTAACAAGTTAGATCACCATTTCAGAAAGACACAAAAACAGTTGGATATCAGTGTGTTCAAGATTACTGCAAAAGTCACCATCTTACTCTTATGACTCCAGAGAAATGCAGTGTAAGCAGGAGATCTGGTCTGAATAAATTCCAAACTGAGTGATTTTTTAAAAAGATTTGAGGCATGTAGTAGGAGAGACCCCCCCATGAACCATGGGCCTTGCCGTTGGTGGGGAGGCTTGCATTCCTCAACGATACAGGTAGCCATACTGTAGATGCAACCACAACGGAGGGGTATCTGTTGAGAGGCCAGACAAACGTGTGGTTCCTGAAGAGGGGCAGCAGCCTTTTCAGTAGTTGCAGGGGCAACAGTGTGGATGATTGACTGATCTGGCCTTGCTACACTAACCAAAACAGCCTTGCTGTGCTGGTACTGCGAACGGCTGAAAGCAAGGGGAAACTACAGCCGTAATTTTTCCCGAGGGCATGTGGCTTTACTGTATGGTTAAATGATGATGGCATCCTCTTGGGTAAAATATTCCGGAGGTAAAATAGTCCCCCATTCGGATCTCCGGGCGGGGACTACTCAGGAGGACGTCATTACAGGAGAAAGAAAACTGGCATTCTACGTATCAGAGTGTGGAATGTCAGATCCCTTAATTGGGCACGTAGGTTAGAATATTTAAAAAGGGAAATGGATAGGTTAAAGTTAGACATAGTGGGAATGAATGAAGTTCGGTGGCAGGAGGAAGAAGATTTTTGGTCAGGTGAATACAGGGTTATAAATACAAAATCAAATAGGGGTAATACAGGATTAGGTTTAATAATGAATAAAAAAATAGGAGTGTGGGTAAGCTACTACAAACAGCAAAGTTAACGTATCGTAGTGGCCAAGATAGACACGAAGCCCATGTCTACTACAGTAGTACAAGTTTATATGCCAACTAGCTCTGCAGATGACGAAGAAATTGAAGAAATGTAAGATGAAATAAAAGAAATTATTCAGGTAGTGAAGGGAGACGAAAATTTAATAGTCATGGGTGACTGGAATTCGAGAGTAGGAAAAGGGAGAGAAGGAAACATAGTAGGTGAATATGGATTGGGGCTAAGAAATGAAAGAGGAAGCCTTCTGGTAGAATTCTGCACAGAGCATAACTTAATCGCAGCCGACACTTGGTTCAAGAATCATAAAAGAAGGTTGTATACATGGAAGAATCCTGGAGATACTAAAAAGTATCAGACAGATTATATAATGGTAAGACAGAGATTTAGGAACCAGGATTTAAATTCTAAGACATTTCCAGGGGCAGATGTGGACTCTGACCACAATCCCGGTTATGAACTGTATATTAAAACTGAAGAAACTGCAAAAAGGTGGGAATTTAAGGAGATGGGACCTGGATAAACTGAAAGAGCCAGAGGTTGTACAGAGTTTCAGGGACAGCATAAGGGAACAATTGACAGGAATGGGGGAAAGAAATACTGTAGAAGAAGAATGGGTAGCTCTGAGGGATGAAGTAGTGAAGGCAGCAGAGGATCAAGTAGGTAAAAAGACGAGGGCTAGTAGAAATCCTTGGGTAACAGAAGAAATATTGAATTTAATTGATGAAAGCAGAAAATATAAAAACGCAGTAAATGAAGCAGACGAAAAGGAATACAAAAGTCTCAAAAATGAGATCGACAGGAAGTGCAAAATGGCTAAGCAGGCATGGCTAGAGGACAACTGTAAGGATGTAGAGGCTTATCTCACTAGGGGTAAGATAGATACTGCCTACAGGAAAATTAAAGAGACCTTTGGAGAAAAGAGAGCCACTTGTATGAGTATCAAGATCCCAGATGGAAACCCAGTTCTAAGCAAAGAAGGGAAAGCAGAAAGGTGGAAGGAGTATATAGAGGGACTATACAAGGGCGATGTACTTGAAGACAATATTATGGAAATGGAAGAGGATTTAGATGAAGGTGAAATGGGAGATACGATATTGCGTGAAGAGTTTGACAGAGCACTGAAAGACCTGAGTCGAAACAAGGCCCTGGTAGTAGACAACATTCCATTAGAACTACAGACAGCCTTGGGAGAGCCAGTCCTGACAAAACTCTACCATCTGGTGAGCTAGATGTACGAGACAGGCGAAATACCCTCAGACTTCAAGAAGAATATAATAATTCCAATCCCAAAGAAAGCAGGCGTTGACAGATGTGAAAATTATCGATCTATCAGTTTAATAAGTCACAGCTGAAAAATACTAACACGAATTCTTTACAGACGAATGGAAAAACTGGTAGAACCCGACCTTGGGGAAGATCAGTTTGGATTCCATAGAAATGTTGGAACACGTGAGGCAATACTGACCTTACGACTTATCTTAGAAGAAAGATTAAGGAAAGGCAAACCTAGGGTTTATAGCGATTGTAGGCTTAGAGAAAGCTTTTGACAATGTTGACTCGAATACTCTCTTTCAAATTCTAGAGGTGGCAGGGTAAAATAGAGGGAGCGAAAGGCTATTTACAATTTGTACAGAAACCAGATGGCAGTTATAAGAGTCGAGGGGCATGAAAGGGAAGCAGTGGTTGGGAAAGGAGTGAGACAGGGTTGTAGCCTGCCCCTGATGTTATTCAATCTGTATATTGAGCAAGCAGTAAAGGAAACAAAAGAAAAATTCGGAGTAGGTATTAAAATCCATGGAGAAGAAATAAAAACTTTGAGGTTCGCTGATGACATTGCAATTCTGTCAGAGACAGCAAAGGACTTGGAAGAGCAGTTGAACGGAATGGATAGTGTCTTGAAAGGAGGATATAAGATGAACATCAACAAAAGCAAAACGAGGATAATGGAATGTAGTCTAATTAAGTCGGGTGATGCTGAGGGAATTAGATTAGGAAATGAGACACTTAAAGTAGTGAAGGAGTTTTGCTATTTGGGGAGCAAAATAACTGATGATGGTCGAAGTAGAGAGGATATAAAATGTAGGCTGGCAATGGCAAGGAAAGCGTTTCTGAAGAAGAGAAATTTGTTAACATCGAGTATAGATTTAAGTGTCAGGAAGTCCTTTCTGAAAGTATTTGTGTGGAGTGTAGCCATGTATGGAAGTGAAACATGGACAATAAATAGTTTGTACAAGAAGAGAATAGAAGCTTTCGAAATGTGGTGCTACAGAAGAATGTTGAAGGTCAGGTGGGTAGATCACATAACTAATGAGGAGGTATTGAATAGGATTGGGGAGAAGAGAAATTTGTGGCACAACTTGACTAGAAGAAGGGATCGGTTGGTAGAACATGTCCTGAGGCATCAAGGGATCACAAATTTAGCATTAGAGGGCAGCGTGGAGGGTAAAAATCGTAGAGGGAGACCAAGAGATGAATACACTAAGCAGATTCTGAAGGATGTAGGTTGCAGTAGGTACTGGGAGATGAAGGAGCTTGCACAGGAGAGATTAGCGTGGAGAGCTGCATCACACCAGTCTCAGGACTGAAGACCACAACAACAACAACAGTAGGAGAGAAAGTTTCTTGCTCATCATATCTATAACATGGATGTGAGAGAAATATTTTCTGCTCCAAACAAGATCCCAAAGGTCCATAAATCCAAAAGGAAAACAATTGATTGAGAAGGTTGTATCAGCAGAAAGAGGCCAAGCTGTGACAGTTGTCTCTGCAATGAATCCCATCGGTTTCTTCACACCACCAGCCACGATCTTTGCACAAAAAAGGATGAATCCTGAGCTCTTCAAAGATGGACCACAGGAACTCTTCCCATGGTCTCAGGCAGTGCTTTCGTAAACACTGATCTCTTTGTTGACTGAATAAAGCATTTCAGTGACAATGCCAGACTAAATAAAGATGGCCCAGTCCTTTTGATACTTGACTGTCAGCCATAAACTCCAGCCCCTAGACGGCGTACTCTTTAGGCCACTGAAAACTGTTTACACTCCTGAAGCGAACAAAGGAAGATGCATAACCACTCAGGGACTGTAATTACACTGAGTGACACCTTGCTGGTATTTATTTGTGACATTTGCTAATTTCATACTCTTTGGGTATGTTTTGCGTAGTCTTAAGTGCAGGTGAACAAATGAGTACGAATTTCCCATTTCTTACATTTTTGAAAATTTCAGTAAAAATATTACCTCCCTGCTGTTGTTGTATACTGAACCTGTAGATATTGAGTTAATAAATATAAACCTAAAACGATTTCCTTTTGGTATTAATAATAACCCAGATACTTAAGGTTATTCCTCAACGGCACTCTCTTAGGTATGTCCTTTTTCACTGTGTCCATTGCTTCTCCTTGCCTCTTAACAAAATTTTCTAGCTTATTTAAACTGTTATTGAACTGTTTACTCTGTTTTTCTGAGTTTTTTTGTTAAACTAGCTCATCTGTCAAACAAACTATTATTACTACTACTTCTCATGCCCTCTCTCTCCTCAAACTTCAATGTCGACAGGATGTTAAACTGAATCTTCTTTCCTTCCTTTTCTCTCCTCAGAGCCAAGTAAAGATGTACAGAATTACTCACTCCGTGATCTATCACTTCATCCTCAAACTCTACACTAATATGACTCTCATCAATACTCTGTGCTACATCCTCCTCCCTTCTTTCATTAACGTCTTCTATCTTTACATCATTCATGTTTCCTCAGACATTTGACCAATCAGAAATATCATTCAAAATAAAATTCAAATTCTAACCAAAAAGTTTTTCACACGATCTACACTCACTATCACTTTGAAGAAAAGTAGAAACAACTGACATAACCCATTGACGGTGATGTGTGCTGCTGACTCAATTGTAAGATGTTGTAGTTTGTTATACTCTTGGCTGAATTTTGCATTGTATTTTTGTCCAAACAGTTGTTTGTCTTTTTTTATTCTCTCCTTTGTCCAAATTTTGTTTCCAATCTTGATTCTCCAAAATATGTTGTCGAAATATACCTCAAACTTCAAAACTGTGTAAGCACTCTGCTCAAAAATTTACACTGAACCCAGCCCTGCTACCAGATCAGAAGTTTCCAAATAAAAAGTGGACTCTTGTTTGGGTGGGAACAAATACTTAACATATGCTGTCAGCTTTGAAGAGTTCATCTTGCTGCACTTGCTATAGAAAACAAAAACAAGTCGACATCCTAGAGGTACAAATGGGTTGCAATACCCACATTAATTCGAGCAACACTTTTTTGAGCTTCAATTTGGTTTATTTCGCAGAACAACTCTACAAAGTTGTTAGAGTGTGTGTCATTTAGAATCGATAACATGTTAACTGATCAGCATAGGTGTCATGTCGATACTTCAACCAAAACTGGGAATATAACAGTGACTCCACATGAGCCTTATACAGGGTGTTACAAAAAGGTACGGCCAAACTTTCAGGAAACATTCCTCACACACAAATAAAGAAAAGATGTTATGTCGACATGTGTCCGGAAACGCTTAATTTCCATGTTAGAGCTCGTTTTAGTTTCGTCGTCCACCTATGCTCAATGGAGCACGTTATCATGATTTCATACATACTCTCTACCTGTGCTGCTAGAACATGTGCCTTTACAAGTACGACACATCATGTGGTTCATGCACGATGGAGCTCCTGCACATTTCAGTCGAAGTGTTCCTACGCTTCTCAACAACAGATTTGGTGACCGATGGATTGGTAGAGGCAGACCAATTCCATGGCCTCCACGCTCTTCTGACCTCTACCCTCTTGACTTTCATTTATGGTGGCATTTGAAAGCTCTTGTCTACGCAACCCCGGTACCAAATGTAGAGACTCTTCGTGCTCGTATTGTGGACGGCTGTGATACAATACGCCATTCTCCAGGGCTGCATCAGCGCATCAGGGATTCCATGCGACGGAGGGTGGATGCATGTATCCTCGCTAACGGAGGACATTTTGAACATTTCCTGTAACAAAGCGTTTGAAGTCACGCTGGTGCGTTCTGTTGCTGTGTGTTTCCATTCCATGATTAATGTGATATGAAGAGAAGTAATAAAATGAGCTCTAACATGGAAAGTAAGCGTTTCCGGACACATGTCCACATAACATATTTTCTTTCTTTGTGTGTGAGGAATGTTTCCTGAAAGTTTGGCCATAACTTTTTGTAACACCCTGTATAGGTTTTTCTACAATGATGTAATTGTTAAAAACAGAAATTTGAAGAACTATAAGGAGTGTTGACAGACAACAGTGCATTAAATAAATTATAAAATAAAATCATATTATACAATATATGAAATTCATTATAAAGCAGCCTCATTCAGAATTTAAATAGCCAGATATGTAATTATAAAAATACATATTACATTTTAGTGGATTATTCATAAAACACAGAATATAAATTCTTTGCAGTATGTTTCCAGCCTTAATAAAAAATGCGCTTCGTTTTAGTAAAACACTCTTTTCAAAATTGTATCTGGTGGACATGAAATGTTTTGTATTTCATAGTTACAATCGTTTTTTAGTTGCACTCTGTTCTTTGTTTTTTAATTACATTAGTTATAAACTATAAGTCATCAGTTCTGATTATGACTGATTTATTTTATTTTAATTACTTCCAAATTATTTCTATTTTAAATCTGTTATTGAGAATGATGGTAGCAGAAATATATGAATGTTAAAGAGATACAATGGTTTCAAACATTCTTACCAGTTGCTGTGTCTACTTGAGGTCTAAGGAAAACATTGTGCAGGTATGATAACAGTATCCAAAGTATGTGAATGCAAAATTGCTAGTTATAAAATTCAAAAGAAGGAGAAAGGTCCTAGCTGTTATGTTTCACTAAGTAGAATATTTTGCTGAAATAGTATAAAATATCTTGACATTGATTATTGCAAAAGCCCCTTTTCATTGTGATTAACATTGCTGAGCAGGCACATTCTGGTTAGAAACGACTCCTGAAGCGATTAAACCTTATTAGCACATATCTGGTAGCTCACATCATATCAGAATTGGATTTAGGCTGCTATTCTGTTATTAAACATGGAGAGAGTTTAATCCAAAGTGTCTCGTAATGATTTGAGTTAAACAAACTTTTTTTAAAAATCATAAAGCTTGAAACTGTACTACATTTCTACAGCCATTTGCATCTACATCTATGTGGATACACTGCAAATTACACTTAGCACTAGAACTGTGGCCTGGTCACTTCTCACCTACTACTTAATTCTTTCATTTGTCACACTTTTGCATTTTTGGCGTAGAGTGCTGAATTTCTGTGGCTTCCTTTGAAATAAGGTAGTTAGCGATTATACTTAATTTTACATTTCATCAGCACCTTAGGAGAGAAATATTTTTGGGGTGCACTCAGCCTCGTGATGCCAATTGAGGAGCTACTCGACCGAATAGTAGCGGCTCCGGTCAAAGAAAACCATCATAGCGACCGAGAGAGCGGTGTGCTGACCACACGCCCCTCCTATCCGCATCCTCATCTGAGGATGACACGGCGGTCGGACGGTCCCGATGGGCCACTTGTGACCTGAAGACGGAGTGCTTTTTAAGAGAGAAATATGAAGATTCACCTAGAACTATGGATGTGTCAGTTCTGACACCTCTGATGCAGCTGCTAAAACAATCGCATTTTTTTTGTAGCTTCATGCTTATTGTTAGATTGGGGTTGGACAAAAATCGGAAAACTCACATTTATCTCACTGCCAGATGACGTTGCAGTTTTCCAGCGGGGGAGAAGAAGGAAAGCAGGTTGAAACATGTCTAACTGTGTGTGCAAGTATAGCGCAGCCCATGCTTAGTTTAATGAAATATGGTTTTAGTAGTGCACTATCCTGTGCGGCTAGTCCCGGCGGAGGTTCGAGTCCTCCCTCGGCATGGGTGTGTGTGTGTTTGTCCTTAGGATAATTTAGGTTAAGTAGTATGTAAGCTTAAGGACTGATGATCTTTGCAGTTAAGTCCCATAAGATTTCACACACATTTGAACATTTGAGTGCACTATAACTGTGTAGATAGTGTTTGCAACATATAAATTTTTTATGACCAAGCGTCTATGAACAGAAGAGGATGCGCTAAATGATATTTTGGATCACGAATCTGTGGACAAGCTGCTGGAGACTTCATCTAAGAAAGAATTATCACCACCTGTAATTTTGGATTCTTCATCAGGAGATGATGTTACATCTCAAGATGTTCTACTGGATATTGATGAGGAAGCTATGCATGTTTATGCGTTTGTTTTCATATCAATTATTGTTTATGAATCTGTTCCATAGACACAGATTTCAGTTACAACACTTACGTTTATACGTTGTTACTTTCTTGAATTTTTACAGTTCTTATATTACCCTAATGAATGTGATTTTTATGTTCTAATATTCCAAAATATATTGAATACCAATAAACGTCGTGATACTAAATACTGCCATTACAGGAACAGCTGCCAAAAAGGCTCATGGCAGTGGGCATCACAGACAACAAAATGACCAAGGTTGTGGACTATTTCAGTTTCCTTCAGTTAAGATGGAACGGCCTGGGAAGTGGAAGTTGTAGGTGACTGTTCAGCCGGTAGATATGGACAACAGAATGTTTTCAAAGACCATGCAGGACCATCGTCACATGCAAAATGAAACCTCAGTGAGACCTGCTACAGTGCTTGGCATCTTTTGATAATGGACAAAATTTTGAAACACGTTGCAAAATGCACTAAGACTGAAGCACGTCGAGTATTGGGCTCAGATGATTGGACTGTGAATGGTGAAGAACTGGAAGCTTTTATAGCTGTGTTGTACATTCATGGTGCTTTAGTTGCAAAGAGCTTAGAACCAGGTACATTTTGGTCAATGGAGTGGGGAAATAATTTTGTGAAGCCAACAATGGCTTGTGACAGATTCATAGACACAATGCGTTACCTCAGATTTGAAATTAGATCCACAAGATCAAAACAACTGATAGATGATAAGTTTGCTTTGCTATCAGGAATCTGGCATGAGTTCACAGCGAATGCACAGTGTAGCTACATACCAGGTCCAAATGAACAATCGATGAGCAGCTTTTTCCATCAACATGCTGTTGCAGATTCACACAGTTCATGCCATCAAAACTGGGGTACACGAAAGAAGCCTCTTCGAAGATCATGACAGCAATTGGGCATACCCTGGGCAACGTCAGGTTTTTCCCTAACAGCCAATCCTTTCAGCACCAGGATATCACAAAACGGCTTTTGTTAAAGCTAACTTTGACGATAATGTCCATAAGAAAGAAGTATTACTCGCTGAAGCATGTAAAAGATACAACTGTGATCTCCTGCTAATTCAAGAGACCCATAGTGGCCCCAACAATAGAATACCTAAGGTCAACGTAATGAAATTAGTAATCGAAAGACCACATGCGCAATATGGCAGTGCAGTCTTCGCCAAAATCGACTTATACATAATATCTGTAGAACTGACATCTCAAGAAGAAATCGAAATCTTGACTATTGAGATTCAGTCTATAAGCCACCGAACAGTGAGCTCAGATACAATGAACCATCCACCTTCGGCTTACAACTGATGGAACTAGTAATGGGTGATTTCAACTGCTGTAGCTCAACCTGGGGGTACAGGCACACAGACAAAAGTGGGGAGGACCTCGACACCTGGGCAGACTCAACTGGACTGAAATTAATACACGATCCTAAACTTCCATCCTCCCTTAACAGCAGCAGGTGTAGCCACCGACACAACCCTGATAACGTCTTTGTCAGCGAATACATTGCACATCAAACTGGGCATGTTGTGGGAGAACCCCTCCCACATACACAACATCGAGACATAATATGTCTTGTAGAAGCTGTTGTTAAACCAGCAACCACCCAATTCAAAAGACACTTTAACTGCAAGTGTGCTCGGTGGGATAAATTCACCAAAGAACTTGACAAAGAGGTGCACAGCCTAGATGCGAGCCCCAAAAATGCGACGCATTTATTGAATCAGTTAAAACTGTCTCTTGCTAAAACATCCCCCGAGGTTGTAGAACAACGTATATACCTGGCCTTGATAGAAACTCAAAGGTGCTCCTGGAACATTACCAACAGCTCTCTGAGGGAAACTCGTTTTCAGACAAAACAGGTGTAATGGGAGAAGAACTCCTCCAGGCCACATTAGACTCAAGGAAAGCGAAATGGTGTAACTTAATCACAAGCCTAGACATGAAACAGAATAGCCAAAAGGCCTGGCAATTTATTAAAGACATCAATAATGACCTACCAACTAACACTCAAAATTTATATAAGGTCACACCAAATCAAATAGAAAATCAGCTCCTACTCAATAGAAAACCAACAGCAAACATGCAAGAAAGAACCTTCAGAGATTCATTCAAGAAGAAGAACTGTGGGTTGTGGTCCCCATCTACAATTTGAAATCTTGAGGATGACGATGTTCCTGGCACTCACTTTCATCTTTGTATCCAAACAGGGTCCCTTGAAGGTGAGAGCGCGGTCGAGTTTGACTCCAAGATATTTTGGCCTGTTGCAATGAAAGAGGTGCTGTCCCCCCAGGTTATGTTGAGTTTTCTCCTGGCCTCTGTACATTGCAGGTGAAAGAGCAAGTTCTGACCCGCTACCAGACGATGGTTACTAGCTATGGTGAACAACTGCATCCTTGAAATGAAGATCCCCAAGATCTGGCAGAAGGCAAAGATAGTAGCCATACCAAAACCTGGAAAAAGCCCTACAGGTCTCAAAAAAATTTGGCTCATCTCCCTCCTCTGTCAGCTCTATTAAGTCCTAGAAAGAATTATCCTCATCCACATCTCTGCACCTGTAGAGTAGAATATTATTGAAGAGCAAGCAGGGTTCTGCCCTCAGAGGTCATTCTGAGGACAAATTTTGAACCTCATGCAGCACATAGAGGATGGCTATGAATGGTGACAAATCACAGGTTCAGATTTTATCGATTTTGCAGCCACATATGACACCATTAATCATAATAAGTTAATATCACAAATATATAACACCACGAAGGATTACTGACTGGCACAGTTCATCCAGTGCCTGCTGCAGAACAGACGCTACTCTGTTACACTGCACACAAAGAGGAGCCAATGGCGTACCCAGAAAAATTGACTACCTCAAGGCTGCCGATTAGTAAAGATGTTCACTCCTTCATCTATGCAGATAACACAGTCATTGCTGCTAAGGGCAAAACATTTGAAGAAGTGGGAATAAAACACAACAGTGCTTGAGAATCTAGCTGATTACTATGACGGTAACCATTTCAAGCCAAAACCAACCAAAACCCAGGTCTGCACTTTTCACCTGCAATGTACAGAGGCCAGGAAAAAACTCAACATAACCTGGAGGGGACAGCACCTCTTTCATTGCTACAGACCACAATATCTTGGAGTCAAACTCGACCACGCTCTCACCTTCAAGGGACCCTGTTTGGATACAAAGATGAAAGTGAGTGCCAGGAACATCATCATCCTCAAGATTTCAAATTGTAGACGGGGACCACAACCCACAGTTCACCGTACATCAGCTCTAGCGTTATGTTTCTCTGCTGTGGAGAACTTGGTACCTGTATGGGAAAAATCCACCCATGTAAAACAAGTAAATATAGCTCTGAATGAGACACGACGCATCATAACAGGATGCATCCGCCCAACTCCCGCAAACCAACTGTGCCAACTTATGGGCATATCACCTCCAGACATCAGAAGGAGAACAGCTCCAGAAATCGAGAAAGAAAAACAAGAAACAGATCCCAGACATCCAATGTTTGGACACTACCCCCAAACTAAAAGACTTAAATCAAGGAATACTTTTCTACAAACAACTGATCTAGCCCCTTTACCGCCTCAAGCACAAAGAGAACAACTGTGGCGAAACTCGGAACCAGGAAGAACCTACAGCTGGCTTCGAACTTCCATAGCCATGTGGAAAGCGTTGAATAGATTAAGAATGGTGTATCACGATAGAAAGTAAACGTGGAGGAATGAGGCTGTATCAGTATGGAGGAACTCTGCGAATGTGGAGAACTTCAAGACCCACAACATCTACTAGTCTGCAGGAAATTGGACGAACTTTGCGAGATACAGGACCTACTAACAACAAATGACAGGGCTGTACAAGCTGCAACGTACAGAGTTTGGCGTGCGACATAAAGATTGTAATCCCAGAGGGAACCATACCAGCTCTTTTAAATGAATGGTGTTTTCTGTGTTTTCGTGTTTTACTGTATTTAATCTTCACTTCTCTCACTACCATGTATAGTATTACTTTATGTTTTCTCTTTATTGTAATCTTAAAGATTTTGTAAAAATGACATCTTGGGTACATAAATAAAATCAAAACCGGATAAATACGGGCAAAGGTATTGGATGGCAGTAGATAAAGACTGTAAATATATTGTAAATACCTTCCCTTATCTAGGGAAGAATGACACTAGGCCGAGTGATGAACGTCTTGGCGATTTTGTTGTGAAAAAATTGATCCAGCATTACCTCAATAAAGGAATAAATCTCACATGTGACAATTTTTCACCTGATTGGCTCTCTCTGAAATTTTGAAAGCATATGCTACAAGTCTAATGGGCACCATAAATCTCGCGCGGAAATTCCGGTCTGTATAAAGAAGGCAAAAGAAGCGCAACACAGCACGGAATAGCTGAAGAAGAATGATGCTGCACGGCCATGTTTACCAGGGAAAAATCAACAAGAATGTCCTGATTCTCAGCACTATGAATCCTTATGTTAAAATTGAAGATGGTTTCTAAAATAAGCCTAAAAAATGGTTAAAATGGCTCTGAGCACTATGGGACTTAACATCTATGGTCATCAGTCCCCTAGAACTACTTAAACCTAACTAACCTAAGGACAGCACACAACACCCAGCCATCACGAGGCAGAGAAAATCTCTGACCCCGCCGGGAATCGAACCCGGGAACCCGGGCGTGGGAAGCGAGAACGCTACCGCACGACCACGAGATGCGGGCTAAGTCAAATAGGGTTACATTTTATAAAGGCTCTAAATATGGAGCGGACATGGTTGACTAAATGGATCACAAATATTCTGTCAAAGCACCTTCGAGATGTTGACCTGTTCTCACATTTTGCAACTTACTGGATTTGGCTGGGCTAAATGCCTGGGTACTGTACAATGTTCTAAACGAGAAAAAGTTGAAATGCAGAGACTTCATACTGCAGCTGAGGTAAGAGATTACTGAGAAGTACGCAGCAACTGGGAAGACTGGTACCTCCATCACACCTTATGACGGAGCAAGCTGGCATCTTTTTACTTCCTATCTTGTTTTCCCATCTACCTCCTTAAATTCATTTTTCATTTTTGACTAATTATAATTAACATACATGAGTATTATCTGCATTTCCATAAAACAAAAAGGTTGACCCTCAGTCTTAAAGAATATAGCACCGGGACTAGTTTTGTGCCCAGTTTTGTGTAGGTAATTAATTTACTAATTTATTTCGACTATTCCTGGTTATTGTCTTTTGTTATAGGATGAAACCAGTGATTGTTTTGTGACATAGATTCTATTGTTGACTTACAAACAAATATAAATTTTGTACTAATTATAAACATTTGGAAGAAGAATTACTAGGATTCTTAAAGTATGTATTTGGCTCTATCCAAAAAAATGTTACCAAAGCCAGCCCTTAATTAATTCCAAAGTAATTACTGGGTTTGTCAAAAGTGTTGTTTGTGTAGCTATATCTGTTAATTTCATTGCTTAAACAAATAATTTGGACTAACCCTTGAGGTAGAAGGAACTGTACAAAAGGAGGTATTTTTCTATATATTCAGTTAATTGGATGAGTAATGTTTTAATTTTAATTTCTGTAACTTAAAAAACATCGAACAATGTGTAGTTTCAGTGCCTATTATTGTGAGGATATACAAAGGCCCGATTTTTGGTCCCAAGACAGTCAGTCCGCGGCCGATTTTCAGATGAGAAACCGGTATTGCTTCGGTCAACAACAGTGCATCAATTTAACTGTGGCATAACTGTGACACAAATAGGCTGTATGTTAAAATAATGAGTGCCTGTTCAATAGTGCCGCACATACCGTATTATTCTGCAAGAACTGTGTGGTTAGATTTTTATTGCTCATAGATGTTCAATGGTAAACTGTTGCACCAGTATGTTGATATGTGCCGGCAAACTACTAATGAGGCTTATCAAAAGTTAGCCAATAGTGAACTGGCCATGTTAACTGTGTAATATGGGGGGGTTGTGAACACTGAAAGTAAAGAACTGTGAAGTGGAACTGTGCAGCTGTTGGCTACATCATTTACAGTAGTCAGTGTAGAACTTCCACCCCCCCCCCCCTCCCATTTTTCAGCCAGTATAACAACACAGCACGTCGACACCCAGGACTATCAACGAAGAAATAAAGCAGGCAAACTTCACAACCTGAAGACATTCCCGACAGACAAGAAAAGCGAACACGTTGCCCTGTAAAGTCTAACTGTGAAAGAGAAAAATCATTTGACAAATGGCATATGTGCAAGAAAACTGTTGGCAACAAATGTGCATCAAAAGATTAGTATTTGTGCTCATTATGTGAGGGCAGTCAGTAAAGGCACCCATCAAATGTGCGTAAGTTTTGCAAAATAATAAATGATAATTTGTGAAATCTACTTTATTTTAGTTGATTTCGTGATAAATATTCCAGCACTTCAGATTCATTAGAGGTAACAAAATAAGCCACTGACACAGGGTAATAGAAAGGGAAGGATACGTAGGTCATTCGTGACCCAGACACGGTTCTAGGTATATCCAAATATCGGCAGTTCCGGTGTTAAGTACCTGGCAGAAGGTTCATCGAACAATCTTCACAATGATTCTCTATTATTCCACGCTCTAACAGCGCGCAGAGAAACTAACACCTATATCTTTCCCTGTGAGCTCTGTTTTCCCTTATTTTGTTATGATGATAGTTTCTTTCTATGTTAGGAAAGAGTCAAAAAAATATTTTCACTTTCCGAGGAGAAAGTTGGTGACTGGAATTTCGTGAGAAAATTCCGTCGCAGCGAAAAACGCCTTTGTTTTAATGGTGTCCATCCCAAATCCTGTATCATGTCCGTGACACTCTCTCTCCTATTTCGCGGTAATACAAAACGTGCTGCTCTTCGTTGAACCTTGTCGATGTACTCCATTAATCCTGCCTGACAAGTATCCCAGAGGGCGCAGCAATACACCAAAAGTGGACGGACAAGCATAGTATAGGCACTCTCATTAGTAGATCTGTTACATTTTCTAAGTGTTCTGCCAATAAAACGCAATCTTTGGTTTGCCTTCCCCACAACATTTTCTGTGTGTTCTTTCCAATTTAAATTTTTCGTAATTGTAATTTCTAAGCATTTAGTTGAATTTATGGCGTTTAGATAAGACTGATTTATTGTGTAACCGAAGTTTAATGGATTCCTTTTAACATTCATGCGGATGACCTCACACCCTTCATCATTTGGGGTCAATTGCCAATTTTGGCACCATTCTGATATATTTTGTAAATCGTTTTCCAATTTCTTTTGATCTTCTGATGAGCTTACTAGGCGATAAACGACAGCCTCCTCCGTAAACAACCTAAGACGACTGCTCAGACTTTCTCCTAAATCTTTTATATAGATAAGGAACAGCAGAGTGCCTACAGCACTATCTTCAGGAACGACAGAAATTACTTCTGTTTTACTCGATGACTTTCCGTCAATTGCCTGCGGGTGTGGCCGAGCGGTTCTAGACGCTTCAGTCTGGAACCGCGCGACCGCTACGGTCGCAGGTTCGAATCCTGCCTCGGGCATAGATGTGTGTGATGTCCTTAGGTTAGTTAGGTTTAAGTAGTTCTAAGTTCTAGTTGACTGATGACCTCAGATGTTAAGTCTCATAGTGCTCAGAGGCATTTGAACGATATTTTTCCGTCAATTACTACGAACTGTGACGCCCCTGGGAGAAAATCACGAATTCAGTCACGTGACTCAGACAATATTCCATAAGCATGCAATTTCACCCTAAACTGCTTGTATGGTACAGTGTCAAAAGCCTTTTGGAAATTTAGAAATACAGAATCAATTTGAAATCCATTGTCAATAGCACTGAGTGTGTAAAGAGCTAGTTGTGTTTCACAAGAAAGATGTTTTCTAAATCCGTGTTGATTGTCAATAGACCATTCTCTTCGAGGTAATTCATAATGTTAGAACTCAATATCAGTTCCAGTATCCTGCTGCATATCGACATTAATGACATGGGCCTGTAATTTAGTGGATCACTCCTAATGCCTTTCTTTAATATTGGCATGACCTGAGCAACTTCACAGTATTTGGATACAGATCTGTCGTCGAGTGAGCGGTTGTATATGACTGTTGAGTATGGAGCTATTGTATCAGCATATTTTGAAACTAACCTAATTGGTATACAATCGGGACCAGAAGGCATGCTTTTATTAAGTGATTTAAGTTGCTTACTACTCCAAGGATATCTACTTCTTACTCATGTTGGCAGCTGTTCTTGATTCGAATTCTGGAATATTTACTTTGTCTTCTTTGGTGAAGGAATTTCAGAAGGCTGTGCTTCGTAACGTTGCTTTAACAGCACTGTCGTCGATAGTATTTTCATTGCTACCGTGCAGAAAAGGCATTGATTGTGGTTTGCCACTAGCATACTTTACTTACGACCAGAATCCTTTGGTTTTTCTGCCAGGTGTCGACACAAAAATTTGTTGTAAAAGGTGATTCGTCTTGGAGATTTTTCGTTCTTTTAAATTTGGCAAGCTTTTTTCATTGTTTCTGCAACAGAGTTCTGACCTGTTTTGTGAACCGTCGAGGATCCGCTCAGTAGTTTGTTAATTTATTTGGTACAAGTCTCTCAATTGCTGTCGATACTATTTCTACGAATTCATGCCACACCTGGTCTACACGGGCATTGTTTATTTGGTAGGAGTGGAGATTGTCTCTCAGGAAGGCTTCAAGTGAATTTTTATCTGCTTTTTTGAAAAGATTCATAGTTTGCTTATTTTCGCCCTTTAAGACTGAAGCCATGTCGGTCAGCATGTCAGTTTTAGGAAAGATAGCGAACCTGTGACTATTTATATTGCTATTCTTTGTATATACATATTCAGTATCCCCTGTTGGTCCTATCAGCATGGGTTCCACACACCTGGGCAGTGTTCTTGGCTAGGTCATACAAGTATTTTCTAAGTGATCTCCTTCTTAGACTGATTGTAGTTCCCTAGTATTCCACTAATGAGCTGAAGTCTGCCACCTGTTTCAACTTTGACTGTGTCGATGTGATCGGAACTTTTATTTCTGTACTGGTTGTTATATCCAAATATTTGTAGAAGTTGACTGTTTCCAACTGTGACTCGTTGAAACTATAGTCATTTTCATTTTGTGAAGTGCTAAATTTTATATTTCTTAACATTAACTGCAAGCTCCCAATCTTTGAACAACTTTGAAATCTTGTCAAGATCTCATTGAATATTTTGGTGTAGCATGTTTAGGTACTATTTCATTATAGACAACTGCATCATCTAAGAAAAGTCTTAGGGTACTACTTACATTGTCCACAAAGTCATTAATATACAACATAAACGGCAAATGGCTCAACATACTTCCTAGTGAAGTTACTTGTACATCTGGCTATGACACTCTATCCATGATAATGTGCTGTGTCCTTGCTGCCAAGATATCCTCAGTCCACTCCAAAATCTCGCTCAGTACTCCATGTGATTGTGCTTTCGGTAATAACTGCATGTTTGATACCAGCTTAACTGCTTTTTAGATGTCAAGAAATACTACATCTACCTGACACTCTTGTTCAAAGGTAACTGAGTGTCATGTATGAAAAGTGAAAATTATATTTCAAATGATGGATGTTTTCAGCATCCATGCTGGTTGACAGAGAGGAGGTCATTTTGTTCGAGATACCTTGCTACATTTGTTCTAAGGTTTCACCATGAACATATATCAAGGATACTGGAAGTTAGTTTTGTGGATTGTTTCTGCTGGCCTTCTTTTAAACTGGTGGTACATGTGATTTCTTCCACACACTTTTTTGTTCGAGAGATCTACATTATATTGTGACTGAAAGAAGTACTATTTCAGCTGCTAATTTGATGTAAAATTTGATCCCATCAAACTCTGGTGCTTTGTTCAGTTTTAACGATTTCTGCTGGTTTTCAAAGCCACTGACTCTAATATGTAGCCATGTGGGGTAGCTGTTCGGTCTGAGGTGCCTCACCACAGTTCGTGTGGCTTTCCCCCGTTGGAGGTTCGAGTCCTCCCTCGGGCGTGGATATGTGTGTTATTGTTAGCGTCAGTTAGTTTAAGTTAGATTAAGTAGTGTGTAAGCCTAGCCTCAGCAGTTTGGTCCTATAGGAGCTTACCAAAAATTTCCAAATTTTACTAATATCTATTTCACCTACGTTTGCAGTGGCACATGAATTAAATTCGACCTATAATACTTGATTTCGTTTTCAAAGGAACTGTTGCAATAAATACACTAGCAATTCAATAATTACCATGTAAAATAACAATAATAATTTTCAGTTAGACAACGGAGTATATCAAACCAACAATGTCCATGACTACTGGTAGTCACAAGCTGCTGCTGCACTGCTACATTCACTTGTTCATGTTTTCACAGTGATGCCAAACAGGTAGGAGCACTTGTGCCTGATGTAAAGATTGAACGTTCACAGATGTGTACACAAGGTTTCCATTTAGAAAAACATTTCTATAGCAGCTAATACACTCTAAAAATTAATGCACACAATTGTAGCCAGATGGTCTCAAAGATATATACTATTTAATTTTTTTAAAAGAAAATGTTATGCATAAATTGCTTAGCACCCAATGATGCAGACTAGGAAAAAGGAGAGGCTACAAGAAAAATATGACTAATAACAATAATAACTTTTTCAAGATAGGGAAAGAAAGAACATCTATAAATTATAAACACTGTGCTGTTTGGGGAGAGTTGTAAAGTACCGGCCACATTAGGTATTTTTTCAAAACATTTTTAAAAAAGCATGGGAAATGGAAGTACAACAACCGTAACGTTCAAATATTTATTTATAGCAAAAAAGTAGTCATTTTCAGAATACAATACTTTAGTGCTTCAACTAAATAAACTAAAAAATCATCAAAAATGACTGTGGTGAAAAACCATCACCCAGTGTTGGAGACTTTACAGACTCATTAATTACAACTGTAATTATGTATTTTTGCCTAACAAATGATACTTTTCATTTATCTATGTGTCATTCTAAATAAATGGAATGTTTATGCATGGTAGTTGTCACACTTATAGTAAAGGAGATTTTCTTGGTCCATGAAAAACACACATTCCCACCCCTTGCATGATGTTCACTGAACCCAATTTTCAATTGTTGATTCACAGCAAATAATACACTCTGTAGTGCTGTCTTCTACATTAGTGTCAATTTTAGAACTTCTGTTCTGTGGAATATTTGACTACAAGTGTTTTCGATTTATTTTCACTTTTTTTTCTTTCTTTTCCTGATCACTCTTCTTCTCTCTTCTTAGGGCTACATATACAAGCTTCTCTGTGCATTCTTCTAATTCCTTCTCCAGCAAATCTTCATAGGGGTTGTCACTAAATATTTCACTTTTTTCACTACTTCTCTTCCTACTGACAGTTTTCGTTCTCGCTTTCTCTGACACTGGAGAAATTTTGTCCGTGACTGTTTGGAATAAAGACAAAATGTAGCTTCCATATCAACTGAAGCACCCAGAAGTGCTTGGAGAAGAAGCAGGAGCAGAATCTACTGTGGAAAGACTTGCTGATGCAACGAAGGGTAACGGAGAGTATGATGGCATAGCTTCAATCACTGACACAGAAGAAGTTGCAGTTACAGAGCCTGGTTCTTCTGAAGAAGCTTTTAGGCCTACAGCACTAAAAACCATGGATCTTGAAAGAGCTATCAGACTTTCCTCAGAGAAGTGAATTGCACTAGGAATTCTAAATTTGTAAAGATGTCTTTCTTCAGTGAGTGAAGCCCAGTGGAGGAAAATCCAGAAGTTGCAAAGTCCATCCTGGAAATAGCCTTGAATGCAACTCCTACGAAATCAACAATGTCCCTTTGAGTTATTGTAAGAGAGCGATTTTGGTTCTTCCATTCAGCACGGACTTCATTGTAAGCCACTTTGAAGGGTCTCATCACTGCACAGTCAAACAGAAGTATGTTTGTAGTATGACGAGGAATGTTTATCATATGCACACTGTTATTTCTGGCTCACAAAATCACTTGAATTTCCATGTGTGAGCTGTGGCCATCTAAAATTATAAGAGCAGGACTTTCCTTTGTTGCGGTCATATGAGCAACAAATATCTTTAGCCAGAGCAAAAATTAATTTCCTGTGATCCACCCACTTTGTTCACAACCAAAGATACTCCCCTCTGTTGCATCCTTTTTTAGATCATCAACCATTTTCGCTTTCACAAATACAAATAAAATTGGTAGGAATACATCACCTGTAGCGTTGGGCAGTCATATTGCTTCCTTTTTCTCCAGACATGATTTTATTAACTTGTTTTTTGCCTTTTTGAGACAGAACTATTGTGGAGTTATCATTACACTGACACACCAGTTTTGTCACAGTTGAAGATTTTTGAGGGATCAGACTTGCATTTTGGTAACATTGTCTCATACTTCTCATAAACCAAGTCAACTTGTTCTCTGTTGAAACCGACCCTTTGGATACTTGTTGATTGAGATTTTCATAAAGAGAGTTCAGTATGGCTGTCTACAACTTCATAGCAAAATTTATCACATGGTGTTTTCTCCTTTCTTGGATCAGTACAGGATTTTAAATTCCTCAGCCATTTCAAATACAAATTTTAAAAATTCTTTTTTATTCATTGGCATTGTTCTATTATCTAGATCTACCAAATCCTCAACTAAGCTTGATTCTAATACTTCTGAAATGATCTGCTTGAAACAACCAAGCAGGGACTTCATTTAAGCATCCCTATCATGTTTTAAATGCTCTACTGTATCTACCTGTAACCTCCCCCTCACTTATCGACCTTAATGATAGTGCAAAATTAAACCGCGTGTACCTAATGGAAATGTGGGAAAAAGCAATCGTCACCGAAGTCAATTTGTTGGTAAAGAGGGAGGAAAGGGTTACATCTAAATGAAAGGAAAAATGCAAATGAAACTGGTGGAAATTAATTTTGAAAAGGGGTAAAGTTAATAAAGAAAGTAAATGTGCGGCCATTACGTTAACAATTAACTAGCGGTAATTAGATATTTGAGATTTGGGGGAAATTACAGTCGCCAGTCCTAAGGACAATTACTATAGTAACTGAAAACAGAAAGGTTATTACACAATAATTAGCACTAGAAGCGTGGCAACTGAAGGTTGACACGTGTAGTGTGAAAACTGAAAGTTTGTCAGAAGTAATAAATTTCCCTACACTCTGACTTAATTTAGCAAAAGAATTAATAAAACCGGAAAATCGAAAGTTAATTTAGTGACTGAAGTTAATAGTGAGCTTTCTTTCTGAAGCACATCGAAATTCAGTAAAATACGGTTAGTCTTGGACTACCTCAACAATCATTTCAAAAGCTACTTGAATCTACGCAATTTAGAGATAAGAGATTTAACTTTGAACTTGAATTAAATGATTCTGAACAATTAACAACAGTAAAATTTAGTACGCACAAAGCTGAGCTGCAGTCACAGGTAACTAAAATACGGTAACAAAACTCGCACTCTTAATTTGTGCTTGTGTAATCTAAATATTGTAGCCAGCTATGAATACCTTAACTGAACTTTGAAATTAAAGCAGTGAAATCGAATGATGCTGGGGTTTGAATTTCAACGACACTCGGGCTCATTTCGGAAAAGGAAGGGACCCAGCTTGGCAATGCAATTGGGACAATGAGCAACAAAGGTTCATGCTACGTTGCTGTAATTTAGTTATGAAACAATTTTAAAAGTTTGAAAAGCTGAGGTCTACCATACAGTTCTAAAACTTTACGTGCTTCCAGTCTTCCTTGTTGGCTGATTGAAGGTTTGAAGCCGTCGATCGAGGAGGTGGCGACAGTCACTCATTGTCGGCCGTCGCTGTTGCAGAAGCTGGATGTTGGCGCGCCTTCTTCTCGACATGGTCACCAGACGAAACGGGCTCTTGATGTGCGCCAGCTAATGCTTCCCGTCCGCGACACCACGTCAGAAACTATCATCGCAAGTCGAGCGCAATTACATGCTGCCAAACCCCGAAAGTGCGACAACTCGTGGGAGCTTCACACAACACACCTGCTCCACTGCACCATCCCAGCCAGACTCTCTCTGCTCTGCCCGCGCTCCACGCACCAGAGTTAACCCTACTGAAGATCCTAAACACTTAGGTTCTCCACACGACCTATCGATGTATTCGTTCGATAGCATAGTTTTCCCTAGGCCAGACCCAGCGTATAAATACAAATAATATTCACAAAACAAACCAACATAAATGCATAAATATATATATACAAACAGTAAAACAGTTACAATATATATAGATACAGAAATGTCATAACTTGAGGTAACAAAACAAGGAAAAATAATTATAGTACAATAGATGGAAATAGGAGGATATGCATTTACGGCGTTACATACCAAAGTGCTTTTTGGGACAGAAAAATGAATCGAGGCCTGTCCTATTCTCATTTTGTTGAATAGGACTTGCTCAATAGCAATCTTCATGGCATCCTTGGACTAAAGTCCCCTTTTTTCTCTTTATCCACAGAGTGAAATGTGCATTGAAAGGGAAAAATGATATTAGCACAGTCAAAATATCCACGGGTGTGCTGCCGGTCTATAGTGTCCAACGGGCACAATATTTCGGCGATCATACATGTCGCCATCATCAGGTGAACTGACGGACTGAGCTCCTGTGAACGCGCCGGCACGGAGATCCGTACGCTATGGCTGCTCAGAGGGAACTGGGTTCGGTCGCGGCGGCGGCCGATTTAAATACCCTCCGCCCGCGGCGCGCTCCCTCCGCCGTCCGCGCCCCGCGCCACGGTCGGGCGGTGGAACAGATTGCGACGGCGTCTGAGATGACGTCGGAGTGATGGCTCTGTCCGCCGTGGTCGTCACAACTATACGTTTGCTCGATTTACTCTTGATTAACCCGATCGCTGGTTCCCAAGCCTTGCTAAGATTATAGCCACAGTCACGGTTTATGAGGTCGTCATTGGTGCGAATTTCGATGGCCTCTCTAACAACGCTGTCCCAGTATCTCGACGTCTGTACCAGAATCCTCGTGCGGTCATATTCCATGGCGTGATTTTCCGACAAACAATGTTCAGCGACCGCCGACTTGCTCGGATACATCAGGCGAGTGTGCCTCTGGTGTTCACGGCATCGATCCTCGACGGTACGCATCGTCTGACGAATATACGACTTGCCACATTGTCACGGAATCTGGTACACGCCGGCCTTCCTCAAACTTCTTATGGGCGGAATCAGCTGACACCCAGGTGACGCCATCAATCCAATCCCAGGAACAAGAAGTAAACTTACTAGCCAGTTGCAAATGTAGTTTGAGTAATTCCAGCTGATTCCGCCCATAAGAAGGCTACGGGACGTCAAACAGCTAAGTTCTCACGTCTCCTTGACAAACCATCTCTGCAGGTTCCGTGCAAGACTGTCATCGATTTGAGTGGCATGGTGTTGAGTGATGATGCAGTCTCGGTTTTGCAGAAAGGTCTCAACTTCGCTCCCACCCCCAAGTTCACTCCAGTCGCAGAAATTGTTAGTGCTGTTGAACAGGTTGCAGCTCGACTTCCGCCAGAATCAGCCGAGGAAATACGTCGTGAAACTTGTCGTGCGTTGACGAAATCCAAGCCAATGAAGTCAAATATCAGCAGTAAAGAGAGGGCGGCCATTCGTGATCTGAGGGAGCGCTCTGAAATTGTTGTCTTACCGGCTGACAAAGGCAATGCTACAGTTGTTGTCTCCCATAAGGACTACACTGATAAGATGCAGAGCCTGCTAAATGACGATTCCTACCGGAAGATCAGCGTTGACCCTACAAAGAAGGTGGAGAACAAGACGAGGGCGCTTCTCAAGGACGCAGATTTACCGGAGGGTGACGCTAAGAAATTGTTACCCCAAGGCCCGGTACCGCCTAGACTATATGGACTCCCGAAGGTTCACAAAGAGGGGATACCATTACGCCCCATTGTCAGCAACATCAGGGCACCTACATATTTGTTGGCCAAATACCTGACGGGAATATTAAGTCCTTATGTGGGTAAATGCCCTCATCACATCCGTAATTCCGTGGATTTTGTTAAACGCCTTGACAGCTTCAGGTTGGATGAGTCAGATATCATGGTGAGTTTTGACGTCGTTTCCTTGTTTACGAGGGTACCCCTGCGAGAGTCACTAGAATTGATTAGTCAGAAGTTTGACGAGAAGACCACTGAACTTTTTAGGCATGTCTTGACTTCCACGTATTTTCTTTTTAATGGAGAATACTACGAACAAACGGAGGGAGTCGCCATGGGTAGCCCACTCTCACCGGTGGTAGCGAATTTGTACATGGAGAACTTCGAGGAGGAAGCCCTGTCGTCATCCGTATGGAAACCTACTTGCTTTTTCCGTTACGTGGACGACACGTTCGTCATCTGGCCACATGGTATGGATAAACTCCTTGACTTCCTTACACATCTAAACTCCATACACCCCAACATCAAATTCACTATGGAGACTGAAACGGAGGGTAAATTACCTTTCCTTGACGTCTTGGTCAAGAGAAGGGCTGACGGCACCCTAGGTCATGGGGTGTATCGGAAGACTATGCACACTGATCTGTATTTGCACGCAGACAGCTGCCACCACCCTTCACAGAGGAATGGGGTACTTAAAACTCTAGTACATAGGGCGCGCACTATCTCTGACGCAGAGAGTCTACCCCAGGAATTGGAACATCTGAGAACTGTATTTCGAAAAAATGGGTACTCAGAGTGGCAGATTCAACGTGCTCTCCGCCCAACCACTGCAGCACAACCTCTTGAGATGGATGAAGTCACGAGGGAGGAGGTAGGCACTGCATTTATTCCATACACAGGCGCACTCTCGGGGAAAATCGCTCGCATTCTGAAGAAACACCGGGTCGGAACTGTGTTTTGTCCTCCAAATAAAACTCGTGCACTGGTGGGGAGCGCCAAAGATGACCTCGGTTTGAGGAAGGCCGGCGTGTACCAGATTCCGTGTCAATGTGGCAAGTCGTATATTGGTCAGACGATGCGTACCGTCGAGGATCGATGCCGTGAACACCAGAGGCACACTCGCCTGATGTATCCGAGCAAGTCGGCGGTCGCTCAACATTGTTTGTCGGAAAATCACGCCATGGCATATGACCGCACGAGGATTCTGGTACAGACGTCGAGATACTGGGACAGCGTTGTTAGAGAGGCCATCGAAATTCGCACCAATGACGACCTCATAAACCGTGACTGTGGCTATAATCTTAGCAAGGCTTGGGAACCAGCGATCGGGTTAATCAAGAGTAAATCGAGCAAACGTATAGTTGTGACGACCACGGCGGACAGAGCCATCACTCCGACGTCATCTCAGACGCCGTCGCAATCTGTTCCACCGCGCGAACGTGGCGCGGGGCGCGGACGGCGGAGGGAGCGCGCCGCGGGCGGAGGGTATTTAAATCGGCCGCCGCCGCGACCGAACCCAGTTCCCTCTGAGCAGCCATAGCGTACGGATCTCCGTGCCGGCGCGTTCACAGGAGCTCAGTCCGTCAGTTCACCTGATGATGGCGACATGTATGATCGCCGAAATATTGTGCCCGTTGGACACTATAGACCGGCAGCACACCCGTGGATATTTTGACTATCAAATACGCCGGGAGAAACTCAAGAATCAAAAGATATTAGCACAGTTTACATTTTTACTAATACTGTAGTTCAGATACCTGGTACTGAACAAGTAACAGGCAAATGAAGCATGGGAAGAATATAAATTTATCATCATTAACTAACTTTTAAAACTGAAGTTCAGTTACCTCTATCTATTCACAATGAAAGGGATGTCGTCACAAAAAATAGTCGAACACATTCTACTTACCTAGTAGGGTGAAACCTTACAACAGGAAGCCGCTCCTTGCACACAAACACATCTCCCACTCACTACTCAGACAACAGTAGCACGAAACTGAAGAGAACAGTGTTGAGACCTTCAGTGGCAAAGAGTTCATCTGCCTGCCATTTATCAGAGTTTTTCAGAAAAACGCTCTGTCCAATACTGAGCAATGGCCAGTACTATTTACAGGCAGTGATGCAGCTTCCTAATGGGTACGTGTCAATATTTCATAATAAATTGAAATTACACACTTTTAGTATAGCAATATATTACTTAAAATAATAATTCTTATTATTATTTTGTATGAAACTAAGGAAACAGCCCCCATGGGTCAACGTTTTAGGAATATCTACCTTTAAATATCTGTAAGAGACAATGAAGATGAAAAAGTTTGTTTACCCGGACAACTGTGTGCAGGGAAAACAACTTTAATTGTATGCCACTAGATTTTTGGGCTGGACTCAGCTAGGCTTAAGATGCTAATTGAAGACCATGTGCATAATGTGGATGATCCTGCCTGTTCTTTAATAGAGAAGAAGATAAAATTCTATTTCACAAAGTGGATGTATCTACTAGACTTCTTCCACTCTCCAGTTCAGTCTGCAAGAAAGCTTGAGAACACTTCTGTGTCAGTAAATTGAGCCATGAGGACTTCTGTAACTTGAAAGCACTGGCTTGAGACCTAGGTCCCTCAATCTGATAAAATTTGAATCCTCACCAACCAAAAACTTCTAGTGTTAAGAGATCTGTCTTTTGTTTTCTATAAATAACCATATCAAAATAGTTTTAAAGAAGCTGTAGTAATAAAAGGGGAGACGAAAATTCTGAGTAATAAAATCACCAGCTTGTCCTCAGCTTTTGATTCAAAATTAGCAATCTTAAAAACCAATGTAGAAGACTCTCATTGGTGAGTAAGCGTTCACTTACAAGATATTCCATTACAAATCATCTCTTAAAACTCATGAAGTTTAAGACCTTAGAGAGACAAAACTTAGATGACAGTTATAAACATGTTGTCTTTTTTGTTTTGAGTAATAAAAGTAATATGAGTTATACACTGTCTCCTGCAACTGTGCTTAAGCGTTATTAAATAAGATTTTTATTATAGTTGCAAATACAGGATGTGGTCCATATTACTATATAGTTACAAACTTTTGTGATGTGATAAAATTTAGCTGAATCTGAAAAAATTATTCAGTTTTATAAAATTAGTTGATGTTGTGGAACTTAGTTGATTGTGATGAAATTACAATATTCTATTACTGAATGTGAATGCCAATTCATAATTTTTGTTTTACTTTTAAATAAAGTTTGTACAAAGATATTTTCTCTAAACTACTTCATATTATGAAGTTCATTTTCAGCCCTTCTGATGGTTTATTATTTTTCTATACAAGTATTTGATGTTTGTTTCAACATTTCATTTTCCTCATTGATAATTTTTACGAAGTTCTGTCTTTTCCCCACATTCTGAAGCAAATTTTGATAAACTGAAATAAATAAATAAATAAAATAAAAATAGGGTGCAGCAGACTTCTAGCAAAGAAACTCACTGTAGGTCAGTACCAGAAGAGAGTAGAAAGAAAAGAGTCTTCTTGTTAGGTAGTAGTCATAGCAGTGGTATAGACCAGTAGTACAGTACAAATTAGGGACAGGGTACCAGATCACAAGTATTGTGAAGCCAAGTGCTATTCTTATCCAGGTGACAGAGGACATAGGAAATTGTGCAAAGCTTTTGGCAAAGAGGATCAGGTTATTGTACTTGAAGAGGACTAAACAGCCTGGATAAGAACAGTAATTACAGCATTAGTGGTGACCTGGATGGAACAGGGATAGCAGCCACACAGATAAATATGAGTTTTGTGGAGGTCGTGCAGCATCATGACCAGCCATATGAACACTGAGATGAGCAGGTGATGATCGAAGCATCCAGATGCAAGCCATCCCCTTTCACTCAGGTCATCGTTAATCAAGAAATGGTCAAAACAGGGGAAGGAATTCAGCGACCAGTCACATATTCAATGTGTATTTTATTTCTGATTTGCATTTCAGGTTAGTGAACAGCTACCCTCAGTTCGTTTGAACTGAGTCTTATAGACTTGTCAAGTTAGTGACAACACATGTTACGGAATGAGTTTAACACATACATAGCCAGATTCTAGCTAAATCTGGCTATCTATGTGTTAAAGTTGTATAGTAACATCAGTTGGCATAAGCTTCACGAGTCTTTATGACTCAGTTTAACCACACGTTGTATAGCTTTCAACAGCTGAAATCTATATCTGCAGTAAAATAAAGATTGGATTTGTAGCTGATCTGACTGATTATCAGTAATCCTTCCCACTTTTTAAGATATACCACAGTCGTAAAACTCATGTGCAGACTGTGTAGGGCGCAGCCTACAGACCCATGCCACAAAGGGACCAACACTACAAATATTTCAAAAAATAGTCTTCATTTCAATATGGTGGTGTGGGCACTCTTAAAATTGTAAAAATACAGAAACACTTTGTATGTGCTTACTTGGCTGAAATTGTGGGTGGGCACCTGATATGAATTCCCAGCGGCCCTCAGTCGGAAATGAGGCATTCCAGTTGGAAAACTCGCTAAGATTTATAAAAGAATCGTTAACGTAATTTTGGGCTTTTGAAGTGCATTCAATTTTGCAGAAAGCCAATGTCTCACACTCCTTATCTCATCCAAACCAGAAGCCATAAAACTCTTTTTATTCTCGCCAGTAGATGTTGATTTCTAAGTTTTTGAAGCTGGGGGAAATCATTTAAAGATAACTATATTCAATAACAAATACATCGAGACACATAAAAGATCCATAGTGTCTGACAGATAACTTCCTAACTCATGATGTCACAGTAAAGTCATGTGGCCATGATGAACATTTTAATGAGATATTCAAAAATCAATTTAACAAGTTTGTTTTGTTAAAAAATACTAACATATTTTTATAAATAAGTATTTTACTCATAGTAGTTTTATTACTACACATTACTTATGATTCAAACATCTTCTTTTGAAAACTGAAATAGCGAATTCTAAAAAAATTTAGCAATGTTTATAAATCATGTTGAACACCTTACTGATTTCGAATCTTCTCATTTTTAAATCTGATCAACTCATTAAGTCACAGAATAACGTAGAAAATTTTAATACACTTACATAATAAACTTAAAATTCTGCTTTAAGGGCTTTTTGTTCGAATGTTGCTCTGAAATGGTATTTTTGGTTGTTAGTTTTCATAACATTTCCGGTGCTAGGGCTCATACTACAAGTTCAGCCTAATGATGTGTGAAACCAGTATATGGTACTGTGTGAATCTCCTTTCATTCCCATAAAAGAAGCGCTTTTCTCCCGAATTTAGAAGAATATGTCAAGAATTGTAACTCTACTAATCCACTTCAGTGCACAGTAATATCACTATTTCCCCTTACAGATGTTGCAAAAGGCGTCTGAACTCGCAATAATTGACACTGTGGTGTGCCATAAAACTCGTTTTCTCTACCATGAGCTTCATAATGTTGTCATATTGCTTACTTTTTGCGCACACAGACTCCTCATGGAGTGTACTTCAGTAGGGAGGCTGTGGGGGTCCACAGTTTTTAAAGACATTATGTCTGCATCATGAGACTCCAGGATGTTATGGCCCCTTCCCTCCCCCTACTCTCCCTTGATTCATGACCCCTCCTGAACCCTCTCTCCCCCTCCTGCTAGGCCAATTGCTTTATCTATAAATGGTGGTTTTGCTATCCTAATGGTTGGGTTGCCAGCATTGAATTTCTTGACACTATGAAATCCAAACATCCTTCATTCTCCCTCCCCCTCTCCCTCTCATTCTAGGACACTTGGTTGTTATCTGGGGTTTATTTAGAATGAAATTTATTACTCATTTAGGACAGGCAGTTATCCTATTCGTTGGAGAGTAAGCGAGGGTGCTTATTTATGATACAAATTATTACTGAGTTAAGGCAGGCTGTGGATGTTTATTTATCATCCTTATCACCATAATTTATTACCCTGTATATCATCCAATATGGCTTCCCAAGGATCTCCCCTCCCCTCCCCCCTCCCAATTAAGTGACAGTGGACATAATCTAGAGTGAAACGACAGGAAAATAATCCAAGTTAGACACCTTTTCTGACAGTTGCACATTGCATGCTCTATTTATTTAAACATTTAGGAATGTTTTTGTGTAATTTAACATAGCACTCCTTTTAACAACATGTGTGTAGCCATCTTTTTTTTAAAAAAAAAGTGTACCCTTGCTTTGAAGCAGCAACATTGTGTATGTATTGGGTTTCATCTTTTTAAACAAAGTAAACTTTTGTTATGTAACAGGTACACTGTGGAGGTGTTGGGATTCATTTTTTAAACGACATACACCCTTCCTACGTGACAATTGCACCGTGAAGTTGCAAGCTTCATTCTTTAAAACAAAATTCTTTAAAACAAATTGCACTGATAGCCTCTGGTTCCATGTATAACAATTACCACAGGCATTTTTAAGCAGTTGTCCTGTACCATCCAGTGTAGAAGAAAGGAAGGGAACAATTACAACGTTTCTATTATGTAAACATCCTTGCAGCATGCCTGCCACTAGCACTCAGCAAGCCCAAACACCAGCCATGCTGTCCTCTGTCGCCTTTGCCATACCCTCCTCTGCCGTGCTCTGTTCGATATGAGTGATGCTACAGGTCTGCAGTGTGAGAGAAGTAATCCAAAAAGTACCAGCTCCTTATGCTGTATGGTGGAGAGTACTTCTGATATCTGTGCTATTTAACCCCTGTTCCTTCCGTGAGATGGATGTAAGAGAAACCAATATGCTGACCAACTGTTCACAGAATACAGTCTCTTGGATTTTCGACAACCTGTCCATGATACACAATGCCTCTCGCATACCATCCACCACTGAAGATTGTTTAGCATCTCCGTAACACTATGATACGTACTAAACGATTGCATACATGCTGTCTATTTCGGATCTTGTCTATGTCTTTTGTTAATGTAACCTGGTAACAGTGCGAGACTGGTGAGCAATACTCAAAAATTAATAGAACAAGTGCTTTGTCAGCTGCTGCTTTCATTGATGAATTGCATTTTCCTAAGATTCCTCCAATGAATCTGAGCGTGTCAATTGCTTTTCCTACATTTTGTTTTATATATTCATTCGACTTAAAGTCCCTCTGTGTGGTTACGCTCACGTGGTTTATGTTATTACTGCTTCTAGCAATTTGTTGTCAATAGTGTAATTGTACAGCATTGGATTTCTAGGCCATATTCAGTGTCAACTCTCAGTCCCTGCACCAGTTATCGATTCTCTGCAGATCTTCCTACTATTAGCTACAGTCGTCTGGCATTGATGTCTCCTTATAGTCAACTACATCACTGATGACCAGCCTCATAGAGCTTCTGATGTTATACACTGGAACATTTATTTTCGTGTGGAATCTTCACGGGTATGCCACAACCAATCAGTCACGCAACAAGATTTTATCAGTAGTGTCAAAATATGATCCATGTGTACTTTTTTAGTGCTATAGAACAAATAAGTTATAACTTTAACAATTAATTAACACCACCTTCCCCCCCTCTACCACTCCCGCCCCCAACCTCCACCCACCCCCAACCCCAGATGTGATTTCCTAAGCTTGCACATGGGTCCCTGCTTCCTCCCCCTCATCCACCTATTCTATTGGTGGGAATTTGGAATTTTGGCGGGGATTTCTACACCAAGGGCTTTGATGACATCCCACCAGGGCATTGGCGCTACATTAAATGAGAGGAAGGTTAGGTTAGTGTACTTTATTTATTTTGATTGGGAAACTGAGGTAAAGATCGCTCCTAACTGTGTAATTAATGATAAAGATCGATCCTAACTACACTATTATATGCACTGTACTACACAAGGAGTGCCTAAAATCACAGTAAAGCTAAAACATTAATGATGTCATACAGTGTTATCCCACTGAGAGAAAAATTCACAGTACTGTTCGAAACTAGTGGCAAACATACTCAAACTCTACGTTTCACCTACAACATGGCTGGAAAAGGCTGAAGATACTATTTTTGCTGTTTTGTGGGAAATATATTCAACTGAGAAGATGCTGGTGTTGGGACAGAGAGCAGTTTAATAACTAATTGCACACATAAATTGTCCTGAAAAGAAAAACAGCACTCGTAATCAACAGGTCATAATGCAACACATGTTCTGGAGATTGGGAAAAATCATTATAATAACACAACTACCGCAGAAACCGGCCCCAGAAGAATGCAGAGGTGTGACAGTTGCAGCTATGTCGTCCTCGATGGATGGTTACAAACTAACCATCTTAGAGGCAGTCTTACCTTCCCATCCCCCACCAACCCTCACCCCTCTCTCCCCTCACCGAACGCTGGGATAGAGGGCTGTTCCATCATGCCACTGATTGTCCACAAAGAGATCCTTCTGGTGGCATTGATATACTGTCTCCAGTCTGTAGAAATCAGTCACAGATAGACGAAAGACAGGAACACAAGGCTTCATGCAATCTGTTGAATGTGTTTCTCAGAAAGACTTGGCCACCCTGAAACAACAACGAAATTCCAGAGAACTCTCCAGATCGCTTTTTCAAACAGCCAACTCATACTGCTTCTGCGTGCTACGCCCTGCTTTGCTGCCTACCGACATCCGCCGGTGGGGGAAGTCGCTGTCGCTGGCCACCTCCAGGCATCGGCTCTTCGCCACCACAAAAGGATGTAAAGTCAACTAAACAGAATGAGATAAACAGGGCCTCCACAAGCACAACTTATTTGTTTGTCTGAAATGTAGCGACACCATACCGCTCCACACACCACCACCTGACCTACGCAAAGCGCCTCCAGGGACCACACACACACACACACACACACACACACACACGCACACTGGAGCGTCCACCACACCGCCCCTGCAAGAGCAAGCCGTTCTGAATGTGAAAACACTTCACTGTAACAACTGTAATTAACGTCAACGCGAGTACTATAAGCGAGCGTTTATTAAAAATGAAAACACAATTGCGACGATAATAAATGTCCTCTTTCTATGAAAATAGGCGCATTCCATTTTCTTTTACTTTTATGAGCAAAGTCGTTATAGTTTTTACGAATTCCTTTCCTGTGCTAACCTCTTCATCTCAGAGTAGCACTTGCAACCTACATCCTCAATTATTTGCTTGACGTATTCCAATCTCTGTCTTCCTCTACAGTTTTTGCCCTCTACAGCTCCCTCTAGTACCATGGAAGTCATTCCCTCATGTCGTAGTAGATGTCCTATCATCCTGTCCCTTCTCCTTATCAGTGTTTTCCACATATTCCTTTCCTCTCCGATTGTGCGTAGAACCTCCTCATTCGTCCACCTAATTTTCAACATTCGTCTGTAGCACCACATCTCAAATGCTTCGATTTTCTTCTGTTCCGGTTTTCCCACGTCTAACGTCTAACAAAGTGTAAAAAAAACTACAGCACCGCCATTGATTATAGATGATCAAATTGCAAAGGCCTATACATGTCCACCCTACATAAAACTGGGAAAAAAAAACTTCCACTATTTTGCTGCGAAAGCTACTGATCATCGCAGAATGTCCTCGTTATTTTCGAAACCGTCATCAGAGTAAAGAAAAACGAGAATTTAAACTCTATGTTAAGCAATTTATTTCAGCTTGACGGGCAAATTACACGACCTGAGAGCGTCTCTCGCATTCAAATCAGTGTCTTTAAATTAACTGTCATGTACGTGTGTATTACAAACATTTCAGACACGTGAAATTAGAAAACAGCCTTTCACGCCATTTGCTCACATGTCGGAAGAAAGACAACCATTTGACATTCCACAATAACGAGCTATAATTTAAAAGGACGTTGCTGTTTTATACACTATGGCAGATCCCATTTTACCAGTCATCCTTTATCACACTAGCGTTTACGAAACAAATCGGAGAGCCTGTCTTGTAGTAGAACTTTCTATAAGAAATTACCGCGTCGCTCTCTCCCTACCGATACATCAAGAACAAATACCATCTCCCCTCTGCAGACATGCATGTAATATTTTTTTCATACACAATCATTCGCAATAACAGCAGATTCTTGCGTTATAGTTTTGTAATCAGTTTGATAACCACAGCCTGTTTCACGCATTCTTCTCATAAGTCGGGAAAGACACGATCATTTCTAGGTTCCAAAACGTGCTATAATTCAAGTGGTGTCTATAATTAGATGTTATGAAATAGGAAATAACGCAGGACGTGCGGTAACACCTATTTTTAAACATGCAATCTTGACGATAATAATAAAAAAACAGTCATGATTCCACGAGAATAGATACAATTCTATTAATTTTATGAACAAAATCGGTAAAATGGAAATGCCGTGTGGCTAGAGCCTCCCGTCGGGTAGACCATTCGCTTGGTGCAAGTCTTTCGAGCTGACCCCACTTCGGCGACTTGCGTGTCGATGGTGATCAAAGGACGATGATAAGGACAACACAACACCCAGTCCCTGAGCAGAGAAAATCTCCGACCCAGCCGGGAATCGAACCCGGAACGTTAGCTATGACAGTCCGCCGCGCTGAACACTCAGCTACCAAACAAAATCGGTGTAGTTTTGAGAGTACTATATGCATCCAAACTTTAACCAATTATACCACTCCTTGTAATAGAACCACCTACAAGATTTTACTGCGTCTCTCTCTCTTCTGATAAATCGAAAATCAAATACCATCTGCATGCTGACATCGAGCATATTATGTATACAAGTATCGCTCCATTGGAGCCAGTGCCCAGTGGTCGAAGTTGCTTGCACAGACCAGCATAAAGGCGGCCGGACTGGTCGAGCGGTTCTAAGCACTACAGGTTCGAATCCTGCCTCGGACATGGATGTGTGTGATGACCTTAGGTTAGTTAGGTTTAAGTAGTTCTAAGTTCTAGGGGACTGATGACCTCAACAGTTAAGTCCAATAGTGCTCAGAGCCATTTTGAACCAGCATAAAGCTTTGTCGACTGTACTGGAGGAAGACCATATCTAACAGACTATCAATCACATGAGTGGTTCCCTGTTTTGTTCGTTCATAAGCAGTTATGTACATTGTTTTTCAGCTGCAACACATCTAAATAGTGTATGACTACAACTTTTTACACTGTCATACACTTTGTTTTTCTACCACGACTTCAAGGTCTGTGTCACTCCAGATCTCTCCTGCTTCCTGATCTGACTTCCAAAGGACACAAATAATTTATAGCTTTCACTAATCAAGAGTGCAATCCTTCCATAAAAATCTGTATCCATGTTCTGTGACATTCAAAATATATGCTCTTAAGAGAATAAAGATATTGTGTAATTGTTTTTATGCTTTTATTGATCTTAGATTTTCTACTTTTTAATTCCTCACTAGCATTCCCCATTTTACAATTGAATTATGCTATAAATTTCAACTGTTTTGCACTATAGCTTTCAATATCAACAACTTTCCGGCCCGATGCTTCCATTTCCAACAGAAAACCTACAAACTGGCACGTATTTACACTTTCAACACCAGTACTTAACTTATTAATCAATTTGGCTGCCTCTGCCCTGCTGCTGTTCCTGAAAGTGAAATCACTGACACTGTCGAAGCCACTGCTGATGCCAACGTTGAAGATCTTAGAGTCGCTGCCATAGCCTCTCCATGTTCTAGTTGCTGCCAATTGAGTCTCTGCTGCTGGCTGCTGATATCTCGTACTCAGAAAAACATTGTCTTGCAATTCCGCTCCACAGCTAATTCCCCATGCCTGATTCCTTCAACATATTTTTATCCATGCAATCTTTAGCTCCGAGTTCCTATAGAAAACTGCTTATAGTATTTCAGATTCAGTAAGTGGATCACGAAATATTAGTAATCTGTTAGAATCACACTTGCAATTCTAAAGGATTGAATTTATATCCTGGATGAGAAAAAGCCCAACTGAGACTTACACCGGTATTAATGCTTTTTACTAAATACAGTTCCTGAGACAAGATTAAACATTAAACGCATTTGGGTGATGCATGGCTTCATTGAGTATTTTGGCTTGATGCAGTCAAAGGATCAAGCCGTTCATGTCTGTTTTCATGCCCAACAGCTAAATGTGCTGCAAAAATATGATCTTTTAGTCTAATTGTCCAAGTATATGCATGTAAAGTGGATTTTTAAGTAAAAATGTATTTCAATAAAATAGAATGATAATAACAATAAATGATAATAATAATGAAAAAACGGTTAGATTCTGCTAAATAAATCATGTAAATGACACCAAAAGGCTTAGGTTGAATGAACTGGTTTATTCAGTCACTCAAACAAAGAAATTGTTTATAATGCTGCTCCTACAGTAGCTCTTTTACACATAAAGTAAAATAATAATAATTTTCAAATGCAGTAAAGCTTGTGTATTTGCACAATTAGAATGGTGAAAGATCCCCAAATACCAGTTAAATGCTACTTCTATCCAAAAAACACAAAATATTTGCCTTATCTTAAATACAAAAAAGCCCACTGTGTTGATCATCTCATGAAATCATTAGCAGATCCCTGTTCAATATCCGGTATTAATTCCCAAATGCAACCGAAATAACTTAAAGTTCAAAGCTGCACATCATCCATCGAAATTTTATTTCTTTTGGAATACCAGTCAATATATAGAAAAGTTACATATATGTATATACAGGGTGGTGCATTGATCGTGACTGGGCCAAATATCTCAAGAAATAAGCGTCAAACGAAAAAACTACAAAGAACGAAACTTGTCTAGCTTGAAGGGGGAAGCCAGATGACGCTATGGTTGGCCCGCTACATGGCGCTGCCATAGGTCAAAAGGATATCAACGGCGTTTTTTAAACAGGAACCCCCATTTTTATTACATATTCGTGTAGTATGTAAAAAAAATGAATGTTTTAGTTGGACCACTTTTTTCGCTTTGTAATAGATGGCGCTGTAATAGTCACAAACATATGGCTCAAAATTTTAGACGAACAGTTGGTAACAGGTAGGTTTTTTAAATTAAAATACTGAGCGTAGGTTCGTTTGAACATTTTATTTCGGTTCTTCCAATGTGATACATGTACCTTTGTGAACTTATCATTACTGAGAACGCATGCCGTTACAGTGTGATTACTTGTAAATACCACACTAATGCAATAAATGCTCAAAATGATGTCTGTCAACCTCAATACATTTGGCAATACGTGTAATGGCATTCCTCTCAACCGCGAGTAGTTCACCTTCCGTAATGTTCGCACATGCATTGACAATGCGCTGATGCATGTTGTCAGGCGTTGTCGGTGGACCATGATAGCAAATATCCTTCAACTTTCCCCACAGAAAGAAATCCGGGGACGTCAGATCCAGTGAACGTGCAGGCCATGGTATAGTGCCTCGTCGACCAATCCACCTGTCATGAAATATGCTATTCAACACCGCTTCAACTGCACACGAGCTATGTGCCAGACATCAATCTTGTTGGAAGTACATCGCAATTCTGTCATGCAGTGAAACATCTTGTAGTAACATCAGTAGAACATTATGTAGCAAATCAGCATACATTGCACCATTTAGATTGCCATCGATAAAATGGAGGCCAATTATCCTTCCTCCTATAATGCCGCATCATACATTAACCCGCCAGGGTCGCTGGTGTTCCACTTGTCACAGCCATCGTGGATTTTCCGATGCCCAGTAGTGCATATTATGCCAGTTTACGTTACCGCTGTTGGTGAATGACGCTTCATCACTATATAGAATGCGTGCAAAAAATCTGTCATCATCCCGTAATTTCTCTTGTGCCCAGTGACAGAACTGTACACGACGTTCAAAGTCGTCGCCAAGCAATTCCTGGTGCATAGAAATATGGTACGGGTGCAATCGATGTTGATGTAGCATTCTCAACACCGACGTTTTTGAGATTCCTGGTTCTCGCGCAATTTGTCTGCTACTGATGTGCGGATTAGCCGCGACAGCAGCTAAAACACCCTTGGGCATCATCATTTGTTGCAGGGCTGGCCGGAGTGGCCGAGCGGTTCTAGGTGCTACAGTCTGGAACCGTGTGACCGCTACGGTAGCTCCTTCGAATCCTGCCTCGGGCATGGATGTGTGTGATGTCCTTAGGTTATTTAGGTTTAAGTAGTTTTAAGTTCTAGGGGACTGATGACCACAGCAGTTAAGTCCCATAGTGCTCAGAGACATTTGTTGCAGGTCGTGGTTGACGTTTCACATGTGGCTGAACACTTCCTGCTCCCTTAAATAACGTAACTATCCGGCGAACGGTCCAGACACGCGGATGATGTCGTCTAGGATACCGAGCAGCATACATAGCACACGCCCGTTGGGCATTTTGATCACAATAGCAACACATCAACACGATATCGACCTTTTCCGCAATTGGCAAATGGTCCATTTTAACACGGGTAATGTATAACGAAGCAAATACCGTCCGCACTGGCGGAATGTTACGTGATACCACGTACTTATACGTTTGTGACTATTACAGCGCCATCTGTCACAAAGCGAAAAAAGTGGTCCAACTAAAACATTCATATTTCTGTACATACTACACGAATGTGTAATAAAAATGGGCGTTCCTACTTAAAAAAACGCAGTTGATATCCGTTTGACCTATGGCAGCGCCATCTAGAGGGCCTATCATAGCCCCATCTGGTTTCCCCCTTCAAGCTAGACGAGTTTCGTTCTTTGTAGTTTTTTCGTTTGATACTTATTTCGTGAAATATTTGGCCTGGTCACTATCAATGGAGCACCCTGTATATTAAATTAAAAGTCTTGCTCTCTTGATCCCCCTCAATCCATTCTATATCAAAAAGTTTAAGCATAACAAATTAAAATATAAGCTTTGCACATGCACACTTATAACAAATGACAAAGAAAAATTTGTTAAAATATTTTCACTTTCAAATAACAATTGTCTTTAATGTACACTGAATTAATTTTTAATTAAATACACCAAAAATCAATTGATATTTAAGCCATACGTTGTATGGTTAAGTAAGGAGAGATATGTAGGATACTGTGCTGTGTTCATTTGATGTGTAACGGTGGAGACTACTATGACCTGATACATTTACATAATGAAGAAAGATATTAAAAACGCAATAACTCAATACATAAAATAATTGTGACTGTCAGGGGTGATTGCTAGTGTTCCAAGTTATCATCCCATACCCTGTTTGTCAAGATAGCATGACTTTGCGATGATTATTAACTTTTAATGTATTTTGCAACAGTTACTGTGAGTACCTGACTTCTTTAGTTTTCATGACATTGATAAGTTAATGTTTCAATACTTGCACTTAAGCGCTGTGAATATCCTTATGTGATTGATTTTGTGCTATGATGAAACTGTAAATTATTACTAATTTCGAAGTATTTCAAAGTAGCTACATTCTATAAGTTACAAGTCGCCATTTTGAAATCCACTTACACTGCAGACCATACTTACTGATGGCCAACTGCTTCCCACAACTCCCGCCGCCAGGGGAAACTGCCAATTATCTGTCACTGGGTGCTCGCCTGTGTATGACTGCGTGACTTATCGTGAAAGCCTCAGCCATCAGCGATCATCCTGCCCCCCCCCCCCCCCCGCAACACTTAAAATTCCATGAATCAAAATTCAACCTGATGAACAGCTTGTATGCACTTCGTTATACCCTGTGTATTGTGTATACTGCTCTGAAAATCTTTAGACTGAGATAGATAAACAATAGCACATTAACAACTCGATGGAAATGAATTAAAGTGCGGAAACATGTGATCAGAGGTCTCCCAGCCGTGCACAGAAAGCTGGACGTCATATGGCGTGAGGTCAGCGTTTCTATAGAACCAAATGGGGCTGGCTCTGCAATGTGGAAGCAGTGGAAGGAACAGAAAAAATAGTTTGTGCCAGCCAACAGCTACAGTGCACTGTGAATGTATTTGTCGTTACAATATGACCCAGAGACAATGTTTGGATGATTTCACATGAGGTTAATTTCATTGGGAAACTAGAAGAAAGACTAAGTGTGGTGAGTGTAGGACAAGAGTTTGGTGTTGCTCAGAGCATTGTCTCATGTGCACAAAGAATTTTCTGAATCACAGGAACTCCTACCCAAAGGAGTGAAATTGGTCGACCATGGTCAGCAATAGATGCAGATGACAGCTATGTTGTGTGACAGAAGATAAGGGATCCATATTAAACAGTAAGTGCTATTGCAACCATACTTAATAGGATTGCAAGGCACTCAGTCTCATGCTCCACAGTGGCACAACGACTGCATGGGGTGATCTCGTAGCAAAAGACCAGTACATTGTGTTCCGTTGACAACTGCACATTGGTGGGGCCATTTTCGATGCTGGCAAGAGCATGGGGACTGGACCGATGAGGAGCTGGGTTGTGTATTCTCCCCAGGTGAGAACAGGTTCAGTCTGAGTCGTGATTTTGGATGTTCCCTCGTATGGCGAGAGACAGGAACACATAAGGCACACAGGAACATTGTTGAACATTACCATGTTGGTTATGATGTGGAAAAGCATAATGCTGCATGTGCACACTGACTTCCAAATAGTTGAACAAAGTATGCTCATTAGTCAAAGTTATTGTGACACTGTACTCTTTCCCCAGGTGCGTCTTTTCAGGGGTGCGTTGAGCCATGACTTCATTTTTATAGATGACAATGTGCAACTGCATCGAAATGCACAGGTGGACTAGCACTTGAATGAGATGATATTTAGCAAATGGATTGGCTTGCCCATTCCCCTGACTTAAATCCTATCAAGTACATAAGGAAAGCGATGGGGAGATGTGTTGCAGCATGTACAAATGCACCAATGATTATCCAGCTGTTGTCAACTGCGCTGGTGGAGGACTGGAACACCCTATCACAAAAGCTCCTTACCAACCTTGTGGCTAGAATGTGAGCACATTGAAGAGCATGCATTGGCATCTGTAGTGATCATACTCCCTATTAAGGCCCATTTCATGCCTTTTGTGATGTCCAGGGGATTATAATAAATCGCTCTGAGGTTAGCGTAATTATTGTCTTTAAATAAAAGTTTCATTTCTGTTTCTCTCATTATGTATTTCTTTCAGTTACCTTTCGCACTATACTGCAGAGACCTTTTCTGTGTATAGTGCAAGATTCATCAAGCTATGTTACTTGGCAATGACACATCGTGTAGATGTTACTTTCATCCCTAAGTTTTGCACACCACTTTATTAAACTTTGTAGAGAAATGTATTAAACCTTTGTACATAAATATGACACATATTAATCTTGCACATAATATCATTTTTGCAGAACTAGTAATTTGATGACTATACAAAGTACATACCATATAAAAAATTTAATATCAAATAAAAAATTAAAATGCCCTCCATATGGAATTCTATTGGGTGACTTACCATTTCGTTTTTTTCACAGTCCATATTCTCAGACTGTTTTTCTTTCTATTTCCTATCATATTATTAAATTCCTGTCTCTCAGAACAATTAAATCATCATCGGCTTTAACGATTTGAGTAATTTTTTTCCTTTATTGTAAGTTATTTCAGTCTCTTCATCATCAACAGAGGGAAGACATATAATCTTGTACTACTGTGGTAGGTGTTGTTCTGTGTAGTATTTGTTAGATTGATGTGATAGATTTGTGCCCCATAAACAGCTATTACAATCAAAAATTGCATTAATAATATACACTCGAATAGATTGGTTGTGTTTTTCCTACATTCTGCATGCATTTGCCAAAATTATAAAGGTACAGATTGTCAATGATTTTCGACTCTGCTCCTTGGTGTAGTATCACAGATCATGAATAACTACTGCATTTCCTGCAGAAATGAGTCTTTTAGCAGAAGGTTCTAGTATTGCCTAAAGGGGGGAGGACAATGGGTAATTTTGAGAGAAGATATCTTATTTCTTGCACATTGAGATGAGCCAGTGAGACCATCAAGACACAGCACCAATATGAACTATTAACAAATTTGCTATCCTGTTCTGTTAGTTACTAATAATCACTGATAAATGACTGGGTTTTAATTAAAATATTAGAAAACCGAGTAAGTACTTGTGCTGATTCATTTAGAACAGAACTTAAATAGAGACAACCGATAATAGTCAGAGAAGCTTTATCTTCCTTAATTGATGACATCTTATACATGATAAAAACTTTGAATGTTATGCTCCCCTGCAGTGTATTTCATTTTCTTTTCTGAAAGTAATCAAACTAGTTACTCTAGATCATTTTATTTATATTATGGAGAGGTCGTATGCAATCTTATGTCATCAGTGTAGAAGATGACAGACAAGCAGAGTTTTTCTTGAATTTTAACAAGAATGTGAAATTTTACTATGGACAACAATTGTATATTTCTATGGATGTGCCTTATTCTCATCATGTTCCGTATACATCTCTGATTATTTAATGACTGTTACTTTTACTTTACAATGTTTTATTATTGTGTATAGTTGTAGATGCCATTCTCTACATTTATGTTGTGCAGCCCTTTTTCACAATTGACATTCTTATGGAATACAGTTCATCTTTACTCTTGTTTTTTCTTGTTGTTACCATCAGCATTCATTGATACAACATAACAGCTTTTACTTAGAAAAAAAGAGTAATTAATATAAAATATAAATTGACCTTTCCAAAACTAATGTCGTTTTTCATTATAACAATACAGGAATGTGTAATGATAGCTGTATAGGAAGGGTAAACAAGGCCATAGGACAGAAAATCAGAGTACTTGATTGTTAACAAATACACAGAACATAAAATGAAAAAAAATTTCAACATTTCAGGAAGCAGTATTCAAACTTTTATTGATCAACTTGTATTATAATAAAAACAAATAACCACAACAGATATGTTATATAAACTAATTAGATGCATTTATTACATATCAATAGCATTTGTAAAGTGCTTTCTTTAATGTGAAGAAATATTTTAACAGATGTGTTACAACTCAGATTTTGTCTATAAATGGCAACTTAAGTGTTCTATGTACAATACTTCCGTCATACAGTTTTATAATTTATCAGATTCGCATGTGCAACATTGAATGTAATGTTGTGTATGGTACTAGAAATCTTTGTATGGTGTAGGAAATTATAGGCTCTTCTATTTTTATACTATATATATTCTGGCAAAATCCATGAAGTATATATAGTATCTTGATAAAGAAACTGCTACTACCTCTACCAGTAGTAGTAGTAGTAGTGGTAGTAGTAGTAGAAGAAGTTAGAAGAGGGGATAACTCACCCTCAAATTCAAAATAGAATCTGACAGGGATTCTGTCAGAGCCTGGAGCTTTGTTCAATTTTAACGATTTGAGCTGTTTCTAGACACCACTGCCACTAATGCTTATTTAGTTTATCTTTTAGTGTTACAATAATTAAACTGTGGAAGTTCTCCTGGGTTTTCCTTTGTAAAGGAATGTTTCAGAATGGAGTTAAGCATTTCAGCTTTTGCTTTGCAACCCTTTCAGTTCCTGTCTCACTCACTAACTTTGGAGTCACTAACGGACTTTACGTATGACCACAATTTCTTTGGGTTCTGTGAAGATCACTTGACAATACTCTGCTATGGTAGTCATAGAAGGCATCTCGCATTACTCTCGTGACAGCCAAATGCGTTTCATTCAGCCTCTCTCTATCTATAGCCCTACGCTTTGTTTTATACCTATTATGCAGTAATCACAGTTTCTGTAGAAGTTTATTTATAGTGACTATACCATGGAAAACTGTTCTGCTGGGTACTTGTTTACCATGGAGGTTCCCTCTAATTATGAACTGTTCTACTTAGTACAAATCTATCCAGTGCATGGTCAGCTGTTCTTTTAAACTTGAGCCAGAATTCCGTTTCATGGTGAAAGTTTCAAGTTCCTCATTGAGATATGATGCTACTAATTTTTCACCTAGTTTATTGTATACATCTTTCTGCTTCTTTCAGTTGTCCTTCATATTTTGGTAATCATTGTTACCACAATTACATCATGATCAGTGATATTAGTTTCAAAGTGAATATTGAAACTGGACACAGGTCTAGTTGTTGCTATTAGATCCAGTATATTCCAGTCATGAGTGGGATTTCTAACTATCTGTTCTAGGTAGTTTTCAGAGAAGGCATTTAGTAAAGCTTCACGGGATGTCTTATCATGTCCACCTCTAACAAAACTGTAATTTTTTCAATTAATTGTTGAATGATTAAAATCTGCACTGATGATTACAGTATGATTTGGGAACTTATGCATAAGTGAATTGAGGTTTTCTCTAAAGTTTTAGGTTATATCAGGAGATGAGTCTGGTTGGCAATAGAAGGATCCAATTACCATTTTATTCCCACCCCTGATACTGAATCTTGTCCAAACAATCTCCCATAGAGGTTCAGTTTCTATCTCAGTGTAATTGCGTTTCTTGAATTCTGCAACAAATACACCACCTCAATTTCTGATTTGTCCACCCTTTTGATATACACCTTATTTTTCCCTAAAAATCTCACTACTGCGAATTTCAAGTTTCAACCAGATTTCTGTACCCAGGTATTATGTGAAATTCACTGCTTTTCATGAACGCTTCAAACTCTGGCACTTTGTTGCGATTGCTTGGGCAGTTTACAATTAGGATTTTAATAGTCTCACCTGTCAAAAACCTTGTTTTTGTGTAAAAATAAAAAAAATTTGGTGGCCCCTTACTGCACTCCTTTCGGACAAGTGGTAGCTTTAATGATAATTAATACAGAGATATCTTCTAGTCTTGTTCTTGTGGACATCTGTTGGAAAATACCCATAAATTTGTAACATTTCAATTGACATCACTGCGTCCTGTTAATGTGCTACATTTGTCATTGTTGTTATTCCACTGACTGTGTATAAACAAATGTGCTGTGGGGTTTTTCATCAAAGCTATGAGATTGGTAGAAAATGTTTTGACTACTCTTCAAAAAACATTAATGACACTTTATTTTATTTCTGTCCCTTTTGCAGAATTATTTGTGACAAATATGAAATCTGTCGAAAATGATTCTAATTCTGATTGAAGTATTAATGTGAAAGGTCATTCACACGAATAAAGAACAATGGTAAGACTTAGAGTCTGTTGTAATTTTCTCCAAATATATCTTTCTTTTGTATTTACTTTTGACTCTGGTCGAAAGTAGCTACTTGTTTGTGTATTTACTAATTCCAACAATCCAAACTTTTAAAAAATATCAAAATCCATACAGTCAGATGCTTTGGACAGATCATAGCGAATACATACCTCTCATTTCAGGCTTCTAATAAGTGGAGTGGAGTGGACAAATTACGTTTTGACTGGGACAAACTTTCTTGAATCCAAACGCCATCGCTTAAAGTAAATTAGTTCAGTTTATTTTTATGCATCATTGTCGTTTTTTAATTTTAATCTACAACAAAATTTCATTAATATAACCTAATGCCATCTGTTCAGAAATTCGTCTATGGAGTGGAAGGAATTGTCAAGCAGAAATGATTTCAGTCAGTTTTTAAATCTTTCGTTATTTGCATGAGCATATTTTAGTTCACAAGGAGGGTGGTTAAATTTTTTTGGCTGTTGCTCTATAATCGTGTCACTACATTACTATGTCGAAAGTTTTGGGAATAATCTCAGTAAAGCCCGGTCCACACGCAACGATCTGTCTGCGCAGACATCGGCGCAGATGTCTGTACATGCAAAAGATCGCTGCAAATGTGGTGTGTTCACACGACACAAACCCCAATCTACTACTCGCCCGCCATCTGTCGGAGTAGAAAGGAAATATCAGTGGCAAGCGACTACGCTCCCCGAAAACGTCAAAATTTAATTCAGTTATTTTGAAAAATAGAAATGGAGGAAGTTCTGTTGTGGTCTGTGTTCGCAACTTGTGTTGCAAAAAACATTCAGACCAACCGCAGGAAACAGAGAAAGCGGTCAAAATGGTGCAGACAGTGGCTGCTAAAGCGAAAGCAGTTTTGTCACGTAAATTTACTGCGAGAGTTGCAGGGCGAACCTGTTTTGTTTTACATAACCTCGTGTTCCATTTCCTCGCACATTGGCACTCCAATTTCATCTTCAATTGTACTCCTGCTTGGTCTTGGCGTTTCTTGATCACTAAGAAAGCCAAGTAGATCAAAATACCATAACGTTGGCTGGTATATTGGATCTACTCCTACACCAGATCTTCTAGATTTCTGAACTTTGGATAACTCTTTTCGGTAAACAGTTCGCTGACAGACTAATTTACTTGACTTTCCTTCATGAACTCATCTTTCAGGAAAGCGTAAATAGCCTCACATGTGTTGGGTATTATTTCACTCAATGCTTGTTTCGATATTGCAGATGAAAATTCCAAATCATTGTAGCTCCTTCCTGTTGCTAGGAATCTTAATGTTACTTCCAGGCGTTCATGAGGAGAAATTTCCCTTCTCATACAAGTATTTTTCTCATAATATGAGGGGTTACATGCTTTAAGAGATAATTATAAGTTTCGACATCCATCCGCAAATAATTTCGCCAGTTCGTAACGAAATTATTTTTTTATTGCCGTTTCTCTGTTTGCCGAGTCGCCAACTGCCCGCAATTTTTCAATTAGAGCATTGTATGCTGCTGTCTTTTTGTCTCGGTCACTATATTCTTTACTTTTAATCTTCCACAAACATGGGTGGTTTCTGTATATTTCAATGGATTCACTTACAAACTCTCGAGAACACTGACGAGTATCAGCCATTTTAATGCCCTGTGCACACAAATACAAACACTAGACTGAGCAAACAGCTGTTTCGCGCCAGATTTGCGACGATCTCCTGTCCACACGCTCCAACTTGTCTGCGCAGATGTGGTTTGAACCGACAGATTTGAGAGGTTTCGCTCAAACCTCCAACTCCAACTTCCAGGTTTGCACACACCTCAGGTTGGTGCAAATCTTCTGTTCACACGCAACGATCTGTCTGCGCAGATGTGATGTGCACAGACATTTGCGCAGACAGATCGTTGCGTGTGGACGGGCCTTAACGAATTTAGACCAGTATTATTTACATCTTGCTTTTACTTTTCGTAAGAAGAAGCTTAACTATAGCACATCGGACTGTGTAGCTTCCCGAGGTTTCCGACGTTGACATTAACTGGCTGGAAAAATTTCGTGTGCTAATGACACATTGCATATGGCACCATTCAAGTATCAGCTACTTATATAATAGGAATAACATTTCAAAATCATGTACGGCATTCATTTGATAGTTTGCGAAGCTTTTTTCTTGCTAATTTTTCTTTGTATTAATTCAGTCAGGGACCCTCGTATTTAAACCATATTCGGTTTGAATACCATACTGCTTTACTTTCGGTAACTAAATACGAAAAACATTTGTCACATTGCAACATGATGGAAGGAGGAAGTCGTAAAGGAAAAGCGACTTAACTGTAATTGGAGGTAATATATAATCATTTATTCCATTAATCTGATGCGAAAGTATAAATGAAACTACAAACACACTTTAATTTACGATGGCTTTATTAGATGAGTTTACCTTCACGAGGTAGGATGAATCACTGAAAAAAATTATTTATCTAATACTGTGTAGTAGTTCTGCCGATGTCAGTCCAACGGATTTTGCTGTTTTTTCTGCTTTTGTTATAAGGAAAAAATTATGTGATGTGGAAAATTGTTGGGGTGAATGCAACGGATGTTCTCATAAACGATGATACGGACTAGAATTCTGTAGACGGACAATTACCCAAATGTTTCGTAAGCTGAACGTTGGAAATTTCTGTAGATTTGCTTGACATAGAAACAAAATAGAAGGGAATGGAATTATAGTCTATGAAGTGACATTATTCGTATGGCAATTCGTATAGAAGGCCACGGAATACTAGAAGTGCCCGAAGTTCCCGGTAGAGAGCTCAGTTTGTCGGAAGTTTTGTAGAAACAAAATTCTCATACATGTAGCAGCAACTGCCGGAAGTAAAACTCTGTGGTAGCGCATGCGGCCTTGAGATTACTAAACCTGAGCCATTTTCCAAGGAGTGATTGTTTGCCTCTTTAAATTAAAAGTATTCTCTCATTCATGTCAGAGCCACAGTCAGCTCTTTTATTACGGAAACAACTAGCAGGTAAAGGAAGATAAATTTCTGTATTCCTTATAGTCAGGAAATCTTTATTATTGTCATAGCAAAACCTCTACTTATTTGTGTTGTAGATCGGAGATGTTGCCAGACGAACCAAATCTATATTTTGACACTCTAACAGCTGACACATCATTAGATTTTCTATAACTCTAAGATATCTAAATGTGTTAATGACGAAGTGTGGTGTATCAAAAGTATTGGATTTGAAATTCGTTTTGTTGTTAACCTAGAGGTAGACTTATTTGCAAGTCGGTATTATTGTTAGAACACGACGACGACATACATTTAGGAACTTATTTTAGTCTCGGGCCGTGCATAAAACCTATATTAAGCGTATGTGAGGCGAATTAAATTATGTTAGCAGGAAATGTTAAATCGATCGACTAGTGTTTGACGTACCTAACCTCAAATAGTGGTACTATTTTGGGCTTTCTTTGATAGTAAAAAGTTTTACGTAGCACCAAAATAGTTTTATTAGCCATTTTAATAAGGACCTGTTATAAAAACTTGTTAGCTAACTGAAATTTTTATTGGTTTAGTTAGGGACTGCCACCTCGAACGACAGTTTATACTATATTTCCTTTTTTCCCCCGTAGAACTTAATAAGAACCCTGTTGAAGGGTTTTCCGCTGGCCTGATTGACGACAATGACATATACAGATGGGAAGTCCTCATCATTGGACCTCCAGACACCTTATAGTAAGTATTATTAGACTGTCATTAATTTAAGTACATGCTTACAATGTATGTTAAATGTTATTTCTCCATATAGTCTGTAACCATTGAAAATAAAAGTGCATGTGTATTATATGGGTGTGTAAATGTATGAAATGTTTAGTATGCAAGGACATTAATACATCGTTGAGTTTGATAGCACTAGTGCTTAGAAAGTAAAGATTGTATTTTGGAGAATGCAAATTTATAGTGTTTACGGTATTTCAGTAAAATGGGAGAAAATTGTTGATTGAAGGATGGGATGCATTTTAATTATCTACCATATTGTGTCGAGGGATGGTTGTCAAAATTATCAGATTATATTAGTTTTAATCTCAAAGCAGATTTCTAAAAACAGTTATGATGAAGTCTTGCTGCTGCCAGTAAGTTGTTTTGGGAAATGGATAGCATTGAACAAAATAATGGAGTTACTTGTTTTTATTATTCCACTTCCTTCAAAATCAAATAAACTAAATACAATAAATCCATAAATATCTTTGTATGCAGCATGACAGTTTAGAAGTAAACATTAGTGTTGCAACATTCCACATATGAAAGAAAGATGACATTCAACTTTTATTTTCTGTACAGGGTATTATTTCACACATTCACATTAAATTTCACTGGTTTTCTTACTAATAATATTTCCGTCTGTGCTTTTTGAGTATGTAATACTTGGTAATCAATGCCAAATATGCATGTACAACTGCAAGACAAAAACAGGAAAGCATATAGTCACTAATGACAAACTTTTAATTGACAAAACATGTTATAGAGCAAATCTTGGTTTGCAGACTTTTAAACTGAAAGGCAGCAATGGGCACACACGTGTGCCCTTTTGTGACCATTGTTAAAGAACCAAAAGAATGCCCAATCTGTTTTTGTGCTTAGGCATGTAGCAGTTGTTTTGAAATTTATTTTGATATTGTGTAAGTAATTAACATTTCATGTCCAAAACTTAGAAGCTGTGAGTCTTAATTACCTAGTTTTCTGCATGTTACAATTGTAAGAACATAAGTTAATCTGCAACATTTAAGACTTCACAATTTTTTAACCCTTTTGACACCTTTTGAACTTTGAATTTTATCTTTTGTCTCTCTCTTTCTGTTGTCAGTCTACTTACATTCCTTAAGTGTTTCCTAGATGTACATAATGTATTAGAACGTGTGTGTGTGTGTGTGTGTGTGTGTGTGTGTGTGTGTGTGTGTGTGTGTGTGTGTGTGTGTCACTGTCCAACAGTACGTGCTTTTGTTATTGGATAGTGCACTTTTGCAGTAGACAAGTCATTGGACTAGAATATTTTCTTTATCCTCGGTTAATATAGTGGAAGGACCAAACTCTACACAGATTGGAACTTATGTCACTTACTTTGTAATTAAGTTACTCTTGCCACAAATCCCTGGGTGCAGTATCCTTTACTTGTTTAGAAGCGTCTGTAAAAGCCATTTGTTCAGACTTGTAACTTGTCTTGGGCCCAAACCTGGAACAAAATATGCTTGTGCCATTGACAGTAGTTTGTTCCCAGTGATACAGTCAGCGATTGGATGTAGATTCACAGAAATGAAATTCCAAGAGTAATTCATAACATTCTCTTGAAGTAAAGGTAACAACTCACTGAATGGTAGTGGTGTTGAATAGTGGAAAGGTTTTTAAATAAGTGAAAACTATGTCTTTAGGACAATTTCTTTTTTGAGCGAGAAACCACAAGGACTTAACATTACCAAACTAATAAATTAGTCAGTTTGCACTGGTATGTTTTGAACTTGATTGGTACCCTCATTTTATTTTTATATTAAGAGGTGTCAGACTAGATTATCATAGAAAATGGCCTTACGCACCCCTCCTTGAAATTTAACAGTTGGGGTTGATCTTATTTTTAACATTTCACTTAACTTCCTACAATACCATGGATCAGTGCAAATAATACTAAAATTATAGAGTTTAACTTTCTAATGTACAGAAAACTTTGTCAACAAAGAACCTTACCTTAACACTTGCCTTTATGAAAATAGTGAAAATTGCTCTAGACACACGTAAGTTTCTTTTCCCACCAAACAGCATTGTTTTCAGGACCTTCTAACGTACAGTTTTGCCATGCAGTATTAATGAAATTTCCTGTACTAGAGAGAATGGTTTTACTTTCCTTGTTCTTTAACAAAAAAAGTGTCAGGCTGGAGTACTCCCATAGAATGGCGCTGCTATCTTAGTTTGAATTATTGTTCTGCCTCCCTCCTGTCTCTCCAGGATACTCTTCATTCCTAGTTTAAGATAAGTTTGAGGTAAATTAAATGCAAGTATTTATTCTGCTTTCAAATGTGAAACAGTACTGATAACTATTCATCACAGGCTTCATCATCCAGTTGTCTTGCAGCTTCATCAAACAGATGAAAAAATGATTTAATCAATATGATAAGCTTGATCATGTGCTGTGTAGAACTTGTTCAGTCTATAGGTAGATTGGTATTGTCTTAATGAAAGCTAAAACACAGTGTGAGCAGCCCTGTAGTAACATTTAAATACTAAAAATGTTAATATAATGCTCCTCATGACCACATATTTGTACTTAAATGGCATAAAACAAAACAAAGATAAAACTTTTATTCAACAGGGCGCACTTAACAGGTTCTCTCCGTGGTCATTGATCTGCTGATCTTCTAAAAGCTACTGGCGAACCCAGCTATGGTTTGCCATTGTTAAATTCGTATGGGAGTCAGGTATATATCCTAATCTTGTTGGCCCCATTCTCTCTGCTGTATCCTTCCTCTCCCCTGTCACTATATCCTCCTTCCCCACTTCCTCTCTGCCTGCCTTGTCCTTCCCTTCTCTCTCTCTCTCTCTCTCTCTCTCTCTCTCTCTCTCTCTCCCTCTCCCCCCTGCCTCATCCTTCCCCCTTAAAAAAAGTAGCCTATACCCATCCCAATGCTCAATAGAGTATTGTGTAAATATTTGAAGTAAATTGGTCTGAAACTACTTTTCAGGGTTTTTGGTACCAACATTAAATGACAATGTCTTTATATGATAGATCACATAATAATTCATATATGTAAGTGTTTAAATTTCATTTAGATACCCTGTAAGACAGTGTCAGTAACACTGTAGTTTGCACTGAATAATTTCTAATAGCATCAATCAAAATAAACATATCTTGTCAGTGAATTATGTATCGTGTTGATTTTATGGTGTAATATCAGTGAATGATGCCTTTGACAAAAATGTGGAGTGGCGTGATATCAATATGTGCAACATGGCATTAACCTCAACTTTTGCAGACTTGAAGCACCTGTGTGGTGTAAGACCACTTACATATTCAGATACAAGATATTGAGAGGAAGTGTGACATGAAATTAACTAGCAGTAATTAATCACATTAATGTAAATTACTATTAGGGTAACAATGATCGGTTTGTGAAATTTTATTCAATGATTATTAATGAAATAATTTTACTGGTTCAATCTGAAACACACTCAAATGTAACACAGTATCAACATTGAATTGGAGAGAAGTGGCTTCTCTTTATGAAACATGAGGGTAGGACACTACTGGGAGACAAGCCACCAGCATATCACAAAGATTTCTCAAGTTGCTGTTTATTTTTGATGTGTGTCCCAAGGAACAAACATTGTATATCTGCTACAATCAATAAAGCTTTACTTGACCCCAACTTCAGTGTTGTTGCAAGGATTACATATTTAAAAAATCATTGATGGCACCCATTATGATAGCCTGAGCAAAGATGTGTGCTGGAACAAATCTGCATCCAGCCTCTTTTCTGAGGTCAATAAGTAGTCTCCTGCCATCTGCAGGATACAGTGATCAATCATGTGTAGAGTTCCTTGTCTATTTCAGGTGTGTCGGCATTCCATGCTCTTACTTGCTATTGCAAAGGGAACCAATGGGCCTGTGTTGGTGGTTCAGTCTGTAACATTAGCATTGACAGTCATGTCTACAAACTGCTGTGAATTCTACACACAGCTAGTGTAGTACAAGCAGTGATAAATTTTCCACATCGTGTGACAGTGTCACAGTGGTGTCAAATAAATTGGAGTTGTTCATGAGGGGTGGATGTGTTTACCTAGATTGTTCAAGTGGCCCATAATTGATTTACTGAAGTGTTTAAGAATATGACACTGTTCTGCAGGTGTTCAGTCCAACTTTTAATGTCACTACACTGAGGTTGGTTAACCATTAAAGCAAGTGATCGTTTATCTAAGAATTTCGAAAGTATCTCTGTTCCAATGCCGCCAGATCGAAATGGGGAAACTTATATTACTTCATGGATACTGTGTGCGTGGAGGGTACTTCACCGCACCATGATGCAGAACACCTTTTAGTCTCTGCCACTAGTTGGCTGACCATCTCTGTGAAGCTTGTGCTCACCTGTAACAAAACATGCTGCTCTTCTTTGAATCATATATTTCCTCTTATCAATCCTGTCTGGTAAGGATCTGATTGATGAACAGTATTCAGACATTGCTCAAAAAAGTGCTAATTCCTTTTTTGGACTAAATTTCTGGAGGTTTTTTCCAGTGAACCTGTCTGACGTCTGCCTTACTCGCAATTAATTTTGTGTGGTTGCTTAACTTCAAATCAGTTTGTAAACATACTCCACTATGTTTACTGGAAGTAAATGCTTCCAGTGATTGTTCTGTTCTCATGTAATTATACAATAAAAGATCTTTGTGTGAATGCATGCTTTCCCGGCATATAAAGCTGGTGAAAAGTTCTCAGGCTTCCAGCCAGGTGATGGTGTCTTCAAACTTGAATGACTCAATGAGTGACATACTCGTCATCTTTTGGCGAAGTGCCGAGACTTTGTGGATGCCGGTCCCTTTATATCTGCGGTGTGCCCCCCACAACCTGGCAACAGGAGGCTGGATCCAGAGGAGCTGGCGGGCTGGGTGGAGGGGGAAGCGGGTGCGCCATTCGTGTCTGTCAGAACATTCTGGTCGCGTCTCACAAGCTGGGCGGTTCTTGGTGTGTTCAGTGTATTGGGGCTAATGCTGGATTCCAGGCCATGCTAAGTTGATAACCTTCATCCCTGTCCACAATTGGGAGGCTACTGAGAAAATTGATCATAAATAGTGTCGTCTGACCACCGCAGAAGACGAAAGAGATGCTGGGCTCAGCTAAAGACCCACTCACTCAACACACCTGGTATATATAGCATTGCCTGTGAGTGTGGTGTAAGTACCTTGGACAAAAACAGCGCTGCATCTCGAAAAGGTGTGGGGAACACATCAGAGAAACCTGCTATAGCTGAACATAGTATCAAAGATAACCTCACCTTTGATTTCGATAACACCAGGGTGCTGTGCCGTGTTCAGAGCTATTGGGACAGCATCATTAAAGAATCGATAGAAATACCTGTCCACAAGAATGTTGTGAACTGGGGCATAGGTTATCAACTTACCGCGGCCTGGAATCCTGCAGTTAGCCGTGAACGCACCAAGAACTGTCCAGCTCGCAAGGCGCGACCAGAATGGTCTGACACACGAACGGCGCACCTGCTTCCTCCCTCCACGCTGCCTGAAGTCTCCTGAATCCAGCCTCCCGCGGGTGGGTGGTGGCGACACGCTGCAGGTATAAAGGGACTGGCATCCACAGTCTTGGCACTTCACCAGAAGATGAGTATATCACTCGTCAAAACATCGTTGTTTGAAGACTCTGCCACCTGGCTGGAAGCCCGAGAACTCTTCACCAGCTGTATATGCCAGGAAAGCATACATTCACATTTGACACCTGTATGGGGAGGAGATGCTCTGCAGCTTCAATCTGCTGCAGAAAGAACGCAACTGGAAAGCCAAACTTCTCATCTCATTGGCTTTTCTCTAACGTTGCCGAGACAAGAACATCTTGCTATGATTTTCGGAATCAAGACATCCTGTGAAAACGAAGAAAACCGAACATATTTTACGGCAAGCAAGCATGGCCATTGTCAGGGAATGCATTCACTACACATGGCAAGAATGTATGCACAGTGACCGCATGCCACCTGAAGATGGCAGAAGCATAACTGGCACATACTTGGGAGTGGTTTGACTGCAGATCTCATGCCAACAGTGAGGGGCAGAAACAGTGTGCTTCTGCACAACAGATTGGCAAATACGACAGACTTTCTGTAGTTCAGTTGACTCGGGTGACAAATAGCACCAGAGCTATTGTAAATTTGGCAGATAAGGTGCTAGATGCAGCCATAACTTCTGTCCTCATGAAAGTGTTGAACTTTTGCACCTGTACCAGAGACATACCGAAACGGGACATTATCAGCGGCATAGAGGAAGAAATTTGGGGCCTACCCAAGGAGGAAGCTGAGCAGATCCAAAGGGAGACCTGCAGGATCATAGACAAGTCAAGACTCCCAAAACCAACATTACTGTGCAGGAACTAGAAGCTATCCGCGCACTGAGGGGTGATGCTGACACCATGGTCCTCCCAGCAGGCAAGGGAAATGAGACGGTGCTGATGCGCATGTCGACTACCAGCAGAAAATCTGCTCTCTGCTGCAAGACCCGGCTTAAAAGAAACTCAACAAGGACCCTACCTTGACGATGACCAGAAACATCGTGGCGCTACTGAAGGACTCAGATCTACCAGAGGCAGTGAAGAAACGGCTGTATCCCAGAGTGCCGACAACACCGCGCCTGTATGGATTGCCCAAGATTCACAAAGATGGGGTACCTCTCCGGCCGATTCTGGACACTATTAACTCACACAGTTGTGGACTGACCAAATACCTGGTGACACTGTTAAAACCACTGGTGGGGGCACTGCAGTCACCACATAGAAAACTGCAGATTTTGTGAGAATACTGAAGGACATTCAAATACAGAGAGATGACCCACTCATGAGCTTAGACGTCACCACCTTGTTCACAGAAGTACCTCTACAGAACACCTTGGCACTCCTTAATCAGCACATCTAGCCTTAAACAGTGAGTATGTGCTTACGGCCACCTACTTAAAGTGCAATGGAGAACATTATGAACAAGTGGATGGAGTGGCCAAGGGATCTCCCCTTGCTCCAGGGATTGCAAATCTGTATATGGAATACTTTGAGGAGGTGGCCCTACAAACTGCTCACTGTAAGCCCGGGCACTTCTTCTGCTATGTCGACAATACTTTCGTGATTTGGCAGCGTGGCAGGCAGGCACCGGAGTAGTTTATGGACCCTCTAAACAGCATACATGGGAATATCACCTTCATGATGGAAGTAGAGGAGAATGGCTATATTCCTTCCCTAGACATATTCATTAGGAAAAAGGTGGATGGCTTGCTGGGCCATTAAGCGTATAGAAAGGAGACGCACATAGAACTGTGCCTCCATGCAACCAGCTGCCACCATCTGGCTTAACCCTTTCATGAGCTGTGGGAAACATGCTTCCCACTACAACAAACTTGCTCCTAGTCCTGTGGGATTCACAGTTCCCACCTCTGTACGGTGCTACCACCTAGTGAACAGTGTAGGGTACTACTTCCAATCGGAAGTTCCTGCCGTTTTTGCTGTGCTTTAGCGCAGAGGCATTGTATAGCTGAGTGTTGCTCTGTAGAGGAGCCTTTCAGTGCTGTTTGCGTGACATTGGTAAATACTTTTGATTTATCCAAATTTATGAAGGAAAACGTAAGATTGGAACGAGGAGAATTCCAGTTTGAAACAAAAGGAGCCATTTCTGCAGTAAAATAGATTGATAACTGTCCAGTCACTTTCCTGTCCTCAATTCATGACCCATGAGAAACAGCCACAGTGAAAAGGAAAACAAGGATGGTACTAGTACAGAGATTTCGTGTCCTGAAGTTGTGGCAGAATACAACAAAATAATGGGTAGTGTTGATAAGTTTGATCAATTACAAGAAAGGTATGCTATTGGCAGACATTCTGTAAAATGGTGGCACAGAATATTTTATTTCCTGGTGGATGTTGCTGCAGTGAACAGTTTTATCCTGTGGAAAATAAGTAAAAGAGAAAGAGGACAGCATGGTCAGCTCACATACAGGATCCATCTAGCCAGACAATTGAGTGCTGGCTTCTCATCCCAAAAAGGCATGGAAAAAAACTGTCTTTCTGGCAAAAAGGGGTAAAGTACCTGAAGATTTTCTTCATGTGGCTGTAGATGAGCATCAACCCATTTTAGGAGAAAGCTACTGGACGTGCTGTCATTGTAGTACCAAAGCTGCGGAAAAGAGCACTCGCTATGTTTGTACATATTGTCAAATACCACTTTGCATAGACCCATGTTTCAGAAAATTTCATGGCAAGTACTTATGAACAATCATTGTAACAAGAGAAGTAAATTTATCAAATATGACATATATTGAAAAAGTTGTTTTGTCGTTTAACTCCAAGGCAGGACAGTGGGAAGAATACTTCCCACCTTGTTGTGTGACCTCACTTTCACAGTTGGAGCAAATTTGATATTCTGTATGATAGGTATATTTATCTGTTAACTACTATCTGCTCTCCATTCATTAAAAAAAACTACTCTATAATTTTGCCCGCGAAAGGGTTAACGCCAGTCAGTACTGACCACCTTTGAACATAGGGCTTGTCATTTGCGACAAAGAAAGCCTCTCAGACAAATTACACCACCTAAGAGAGGTATTTCGTAAAAATGGGTGTTGACGACGACGACGTGCCTTCCTGGGTATACTGGGGCCCCCTGTCAGTCAAAAGCGGGAGGCTGCTGAGAAAATCGAAAATAAATACTGTCTTCCGACCACCACCGAAGACAAAAGAGCTATTGGGCTCAGCTAAAGACCCACTCAAACTCAACACACCTGTCATATATAGCATTGCCTGCGAGAGTGGTGTACAGTACATTGGACAAACGCAGCACTGCATCTCGAAAAGGTGTGGAGAACACATCAGACGCGTCCAACTTGGACAGACAGAACAACCCGTTATAGCTGAACATAGTATCAAAGAAAACACACCTTTGATTTAGAGAACACCGGGTGCTGTGCCGAGCCGGGAGCTGTTGGGGCGGCAGCATAATTAAAGAATCGATAGAAATATGGGTCTACGAGAATCTTGTGAATAGGGACGAAGGTTATCAACTTAGCATGGCCTGGAATCCCGAAATGCGCCATGAACACACAAAGAACCGTCCAGCTCGCGAGATGACTGGAATGCTGTGACGGAGACACGCACGGCGCACCCACTTCCCCCTCCACCCTGCCTGCCAACCCCTCTGGATACAGCCTCCCGCGGCCAGGTCTTGGGGATGCGCCGCAGGTATAAAGGGACTGGTATCGGCAAAGTCTTGGTATTTCGCCAGAAGATGATTATGTTACTTGTCGAAATGTCACAGTTTGAAGACATTGCCACCTGGCTGGAATCACCAGATCTTTCTATGTATTTGCAATATAATACATTTATGTCAGAAGTCAGTTGCTGCCACTCCCTGCACAAGTGTCGATTCTCAGTGAGTCTTTCTGCATTTTGCTATAATTTTCCAGTGTTGACTTCTCTGTACACAGCAGCATTGTCTGTGAAAAGCCTCATGGAACTTTTGATGTTATCTAGATGTTAATTTAGAAATATTGGGATAAGCAGTGGTCTGTAAAACTCTTGGGCAACTAGAATTTAACTTCCTCTGAAGAATTTTCTCTGAGAATAACATGGTTTCACAGAATTAGATATTTACACTGGCCTAATAATGAAACGAATTTGGAGAATTTTCAGATAAGATTCCTAGTCCACTTGGACTAAAATACCAAGATTATAGTTGTGGTGCACACAATTTGCAGTTGTACTGACAACTCGATTAGCTACATAATTCTGCAGCCTATCGGCTGATGCAAATATTTCGAGTGGTTGTTGAATTCAGCCTGCTTGACTCACTTTGCTTAGTAATTTTGTCAGAACATTCTTGATATGATAAAATGTATTGCGATTACTGTGACATTGAAATGACCTTGAACATGACAATACATATAGATGTCAAAGCATACTAAAATTTATCTGCACATATTTATTTTTAAATGAATTAAGCAGAACAAAAAATAACTTTCAAACCACTGAAACTTGCTATGAAAGATACTGTTGAAACAACACTGAAATACTGCACACCAAGTGACAAACTCCTCACAATAATATAGAATCGAAAGCAAATTATTTCAGTGTTCGGACTGTTTACTGTCAGCATTAAAATGAGATACCTTCAAAGAAAAGAATACTAGGCTTGTGGCCTGTTGCTACGCAATTGGCTGTTGATTGAGATGAGTAAATCTTCCAAAGGAACAAAATTTTATTTAGTTCTTCTAGCCCTTCTCTGTGGCTTCACTCAAGTACACGTTATAAATATTACACACACCTCCTCCCCCTGTGTCCACTTCTACCTCCCATTTCTATCCGGCCATCTCCTCCTCCCAGCTCACTTGCACATACACACACGGTTCATGTTTGATATTCAGTTTTGCCTGAAGGAATATTTTAATAGGCAACCTATCCCCAGTTATTGTGTTCTATGTCTACATCTATACTCTGCAAACCACCATGAGGTGCAAAGGTATACCCCATTGTACCATTTATTAGTGTTCCTTCCTGTTTCGTTCACGTGTGGAGCATGGGAAGAATAATTGTTTAAATGCCCCTGAGCATGCAGCAGTTATTCTAATCTTATCCTCACAATCCCTGAGTGAGTGATATGGAGGGGGTTGTAGTATATTCCTAGAGTCATAATTAAAAGCTAGTTCTTGAAACTTCCCGAGTTTTCATCGGTATAGTTTACGTCTATCTTAAACTATCTTTCAGTTCAGTTCCTTCAGGATCTCTGTGACACTCTCCCATGGGTTAAACAAACCTGCGACTGTTCGTGCTGCTGCCAACCTTTATGTATGTTAAATATCCCCTGTTGGTCCTATCAGGTATGGGTCCCACAAGCTTGAGCAATATTCTAGAACTGGACACATGAGTGTTGTGTAAGCAATGTCCTGTGTAACTAATTACATTCCCCAGAATTCTACCAATAAACTGAAGTCTGCCACCTGCTTTACCCATAACCGAATCTATGTGATGATTCCATCTCATATCGCTACAAAGTTTTCCACCCAGGTATTTGTATGAGTTGGCTGATTCCAACATTGACTCATTGACACTACAGTCATAGGATACTAAGTTTCTTTCGTTTGGTGAAGTGCAAAATTTTACATTTTTAAATAATTAGAGCAAGTTGCCAATTCGTGCACCACATTCTCTCAGTAATGAGTTTACCACATGCAGTCTACTCCAATACACAGCACTGTTACAGGGAAATTGCTGTTATCACTATTCACTGGGGTTTAAAATTGAAAATTACTAGTCACTCTAAAGTGCCAATCTTAGTCTCAGTATACTGGCATTGTCACATCAGTCTCGTGATGTTGATTGTCAGGAACAGTGATCCCAAACTGCTATGTCTGGTTTTCAACAACTTACTAATAGTGTGCAGTGACACACTGTTATTAGTTTCCTTCTCTGCCTATTGCAACCCATGAGTGTCAAAGGCACTTGAGTACTGCTTGGTGTTTGGACCGACTCTGGCTCGAACCTCCTGCTAATGACACTTCCAGTGGCCAGATTCCTTCTCTGTGACCAGTGTAAGGACATGTACAAGCAAAGTCATTGTGAGGAAGATGTGTGTAAGCTTAAAATTCTCTTTATCCCACCATACCCCAGTGATTACACATATCAACACATTTTGGTCACTGCGTGTAGAAATTATGGGCATTTTCTGATTGTTATTTCACGATGCATTATTTCTGAGCAGTGAAAAGATAATTGTTCGATCTTTTAGTACTCCGAAGAGCTGTTGGAGGATGATCCTGCTTCCACAAAGTTCCACATGACTTGAAAAACACATTACAGGTATGATCATTTCGTGAACAACCATTGTTCTAGTGATCTTCCATGATTCTCCTGATCGCAAAAGTTTGTTGTAAAGTAGGGGACAGAGCGACTCAACTTCGGTAGCTGCTTGAAGAGTTTGGTTCTGAAATTGATAAAGATGGTTTTAAAATTGGCAAAAGTATTTCTGAAATGCCTTTGTCATGCAATAGGATTTCCGGGACTATTCTAAGATATTAGGTTGCCTTAATTCTGCAGTTGTGGGTGCTGACAGACCCTTGGAGGGTGAAATGGGCTTCGTTGGTCGACAACATGTTAGGCAACCAGTTGTTTGGTTCTCTCATTTTTGAAGTACCCACACTGTAAATGCTCTCCATGCCACAAAATTGGTGGGTAACAGTTCATGACACTGGATTTTGTATGCATAGCATTAGAGCATACATCTTAGAGCTCTCCAAACAGCAATGTACGGAATGCTGGTGTGATATGAGACTTGACAATCGCTGACTTCACAATGTGGAGACGAACCCGCTTGTCTCAATTTCTTTTTGAACTGTCAAAATAGTAGTTAACACTTGTCTGATTGCCCACTATGGGGCCAGTCGTCTAATCAAGCTATGTCTTTAAACTTCCTGATCACTTTCTTCACAGCAATATTTATCACAGTACCTTCACTGAATCGAATGCCCTTCTTATGGTGATAGGGTCATAAAGCTTCACTAACAATGCCTTTTCTGTTAAGTGACCATGCTGTGATTACTGGCGCATCTCTCTGATAGCTCGTGCATTCATATATTAGCTTAAAGAGTTCAAAGCATCTTTTCATTGAAGTATTAGGCTGACAGGCAGGCTTGATTCGTCATATGCAGCAGTATGTGTTTTGTGGTTGTAGCAAATACACAGCATATACAGTAAAATTATGCAGATTCCTCATTTTGCTATGTGATCAAATTATTCTGATGCGAAGGGAGGAATTTGTATTAAAAAAGGAATAGAGCTACCTGACTTCAATGTTTGCCAGAAAACAATACATTTTATGTACTTTAAACTGGTTCAGCTGTGTCAGAAGTGTGTTCCAGAAAGGAATTCGTTACCCTGTGTGAAACGTTTGTGAATGATTTATTGTAATTGCACTCAGAGCACAGCCGAACTGGAGACTGTGGCTGTACTACTGATCCTACACCATTTCTCACTAGCTCCAACCAAAATATTCAGCACACGGCCAGGAATCCAGCACAGGTAGCACAGCAGGCAGTGAAGGGTCACAGACGGAAGGGCCCCACCGTAGGTAGTTGGCTTAGGCCGTAATGATGATGCACTCGGCGTGACCTGTGGCAAGCACATCTGTAGCAACAGAAGGGTTAAGCACTTGTTTTATAGTTTAAAATTTATTGCGAATTGTGTAGTTACCGTTATTTAAGCCTAGAGAACATTTTTGTGAGAGGTCAAATGGAAAGTCAAGGTTGGGATATTATGAAAAGGATAGGTAGCTACTCATCATAAAGATGACATGTTCAGTTGCATGCAAGCACAACGAAAAGATTGTTACTACACATTGAGCTTTCAGCCAAAGCCTTTTTCAGAAAAGACACACATACATTTACGCAAGCAAGCATACTTCCTGCAAACATGACTGCTATCTACAGTTGGTCCAGTGTGTTGTTAATGACCCTCTATCACTTCATTTTCTTTTCAATGAAAATATTTCGAATTTCTATTTCTTACGCTGCCACTAAAGTGTCTGATAGATGCATTAAACTAACCACATTTAGGGATGCCTCAAAGACTTAGATTAGTTACTACCTACACTCATTACTAACATATGACAGTTTCTTAACCTAACTTTACACATCTAAAAAAAACCAAACATCAGCAGTGTGAGGGTGGGTATTCACATATTATCCTTTCTTTGCGTTAATGACAACTTCATTATTATTTACTGTTTAAATTATATTTGTGCAAAATAAAAGTACTGTTATCTAATGCCACTAGGTTGTCAACTGATGATTGTAGTTGGACTTGACTTGATTAATGGTATTTTGCCAATCAAAGATGACAGAACTTCGTGGTGATAGCTGATCAAAATTTATGCAGTGCAGTTTTCAGAGTTCAGCTTGATTGGAGGTGACTTTGTGTCAATCTAAGATCAAATGCTGTACACAGTTAGCTCTAAAAGTTGTTTCTGTAGTATGGAGAAAAATCCTTCATTTAACAGGAACTGCTGTCCCAACTTCTGGTGAGTTATTTTGGTGACCACATATCTCTTAAAATATTGTGTGGGTAACAGTGGTTCACATTTTGATGTAATATGTGAATATGGTCTTTTGATCCCCACACTTTATAAATAGGTTAACTGTTGTCTTGTGTCCTTCAGCATATATTTAAGGTACTTCATTGCAATTATGTGAGCTTGTTGCAGTTAGAAATCGTCAATTTATGCATGCAAATCCTAGCTCAGGCATTCACAACTTTGCTGTGCATTTCTTACATCTTAGGACTGTGCCAGGTATTTCTGCCAGATTCAGTGAATTCATCTGCAGATATTTTTTATGGAGCGATGAGTTGCTATTATGAAAAATAGATTTCATAGTTGATTTTCATACAGCTGCTCAGTATCTTCTAGCCCCATTTCGTTCAGGATGGTCATTTTTCAACAACTGTGGCTGCCATACTTCATTCAAATTTCCTGAGTTTCCCTCTGGATATCTTTCAGGTTTATTTTTTGCCCAGTTAAGTAGCTTGTCGCAAGCCTTTGGTAAGCTTACCCTGTTCCCCTGCGGGTCTGGGGCTTACAATAGGCCCGAGGTATTCCTGCCTGTCGTAAGAGGTGACTAAAAGGACTTCCACACGTTCTAGCCTTTATGTAATGGTCCCCTATAGGGTTTGACCCCCATTCTTCAAAATTTTCCCGAAGAGTGAGCCAATTGGGGAAGGGCGCCTTACATGGTGCATTGTGTCCACCCTGCATTGAGATCTTTAGCCCACTTTCTCGTTGCATTGCAGTCTTGCCCATTCTCCATCTCTCGGGCGAGGATACCTTTCTGGGTGCATTTCCCACCATGCACTGTGTAGTGTCGCTTTCTGCATCGACGATGACCATGGACTTCTTTGCACCTGATATCCAGCACGGTAGCCAGTCAGTTGGGGTGGGGCCGCCATGTACCCTGTTAGTTGTAGCCCCCGACCACACAGGGTCTGCTGATGCCTGCGCCGTTAACTCCCCACGTATGCCAAGGGGTAGATGCCCATCCCCCTGGGGCATCGGGACTCCCGCCAATGGCCATCCTGTCAGATGGCCTTTGCTGTGGCTGGGTGGCACCCCTGGTGGGGGGGGGGGGGCCTGGTTGGAGTGTGTGGCATCAGAGTGGATGGCACGTGATGAAGCTTAGTCCATCATCTCTTGCTGGTTGTGAAACACCAGTAGTCTCTAAGTGATAAAGAGCTCAATTCAACGCACAGAAGTAAGACACAGAAGTACGACCCCAAATCACTCCCCTCCCTGGCCACACCATGGGAGGAATGTCAGGCTAAGGATGGCAGTGGATCTTATTCAACCTGGTACCTTGTATGTTCGAGAGCTGATGGGGAATCTTTCATGACGAAGTCTCAGTTTTTTGTTGAGCATTTAGAGGACAAGTTTGGGGATGTGGAGGGCTTGTCCAAAATGAGATCTGGGTCATTCTTGATCAAAACAGCATCCTTTGCCCAGTCAGGGGAGTTAATCACTTGTGCCAAACTGGGGATGTTTGTTACTATCACTCCCCATAAGAGCCTAAATATTGTTCAGGATATTATATTCCACAGGGACCTTCTGTTCCAGTCTGACGATGAGCTGCGCACCAATTTAAAGCGCAGAGGTGTAAATTATGTCCGACATGTCCATCAGGGTCTGAGGGATAATCAGGTTGCCACTGGCCTTTGAGAGTGATACATTCCCGAGAAGGTCAAGGTGATGGTCTATCGCTGTGATGTAAAGCCCTATATCCCTTCCCCAATGTGGTGCTTTAAGTGCTGGTAGTTCGGCCATATGTCTTCCCACTGTTTTTCCAGCGTAACATGCAGAGATTGTGGATGCCAATCACATCCCAATATTCCATGTGCCCCGCCTCCCATCTGTGTCAACTGCAGAGAGCACCATTTGCCTTGCCTGCCAGACTGCAGGATTCTCCAGAAAGAAAGGAAAATCGTGGAATAAGACCCTAGAGTGACTGGCCTATACTGAGGCTAAGAGAAAATTTGAACGCTTGCATCCTGTGCGTATGACATTGTCTTACACTGCCGCTACAACAGTTCTGGCACCACCAGCTCCGCCAACCCAAGTCACCTCTGAGTCGGAAGACTACACGTGCCCCATTGATGGTGGGGCCATTTCCCTCCCTATTGCTCCTGCACCACCTACTTCGGGAGCAACACCCCTTCCCCAACCATCAAGGACGTCCGTCCCCATTTCTAAGCCGGAGAAGTGTAAGTCTTCTTTGGCTTCTCTCGCTAGGAAGGGGTCATGTGGATCAATCCTTTCCAAGGCTTCTGCTAGTGGGAAAGACGATGCCCACCAGTGGCTGAAGAGTCCAAAAACAGCTGGTCATAGGGCTTCATGCTCACCCTCAGTCCTGGAGACTGAGCCAGTGAAGTCCTCCCAGCCAGAGAGTCCCAGGGAGCAGTGAGAGAAATCCAAAAAGAAAATGCCTAAGACAAAGGAAATTGCGGTGGCTCCCACACCACCGCTGCCTACATGCTCTGTCTCTGTGGATGGGGTGGAGATCTTGGTGTCCGCTGAGGACCTAGATCTCGCTGGGCCCTCAGACACAATGGATATGGACTGCTCGGGCAAAAAGTCTGTGGCAGCAGGTGACCCTGAGATGTAAACTGCCTCATTGTATGTTCCGTGCCTTCCCAATCTAACAATGATGTCATCCTCCAGTGGAATTGCTGCGGATTTTTCCACAACCTGGCAGAGCTACAGCAGCTGTTCAGCTTGACACATGCTTTCTGCATCGCCCTCCAGGAAACGGGGTTCCCGGCAATATGGACCCCTGCCCTCCATGGCTATAAGGGATATTACAGGAACCGTAGCAACTATAATTGATTGACAGGGGTAGTTTGCGTTTATGTCCTAAACTCGGTCTGTACTGAAACTGTGCCTCTTCAAACCCCTCTTGAAGCTGTGGCTGTCAGGATAAGGGCAACTTGGGAAATACTTGTAAGCAATGTATATCTTCCTCCAGATGGTACAGTATCCCTGAATGTATTAAATGCACTGATCGATCAACTTCCTAAACCTTTCCTACTTTTGGGAGATTTTAAAACCCATAACCCTTTCTTGGGTGGCACCGTGCTTACTGGCTGATGGAGAGATGTTGAAATGTTAGTCTCGGTTCGACCTCTGCCTCTTAAATACTGGGGCTGCCATTCATTTCAGTGTTGGTCCTGGTAGTTACTCGGCGATTGATTTTCAATTTGCAGCCCAGGACTACTCCCATCTATCCACTGTAGAGCACATGATGACCTGTGGTAGTGACCACTTCCCCATCTTCCTGTCACTGCCCCAGTGTCAGGCTCATGGACGCCTGCCCAGATGGGCTTTAAACAAGGCAGACTGGGAAACTTTCACCTCTGGTGTCACCGTTGAATCTCTCCCACATGGTAACATCGATGTTGTGGTTGAGCAGGTGACTACAACAATTGTTTCTGCAGCAGAAAACTCTATCCCTCACTCTTTAGGGTGCCCGAGGCTAAAGGCAGTTTCTTGGTGGTCGCCGGAAGTCGCTAAAGGAATCAAGGAGCGTTGGATAGCTCTACAGCAGCACAAGTTACACCCTTCCCTGGAGCACCTCGTAGCCTTTAAACGACTCAGTGCCTGTGTTCGCTACCTTATCAAACGAGTGTTGGGACAGATATGTCTCGACCATTGGTTGCCATGCATCACCTTCCCAAGTCTGGGCAAAGATCAAACGTGTTTTCACGTACCAGACCCCAACAGGTGTCCCTGGTGTTAGCATAAATGGTGTGTTATCTACCGACGCAAACACAGTTGCCGAGCACTTTGCTCAAGCCTCTGCTTCAGAGAATTACCCCCCAGCCTTTCGCACACTCAAATGGCGGCTGGAAGGGGACGTCCTATGATTAACTATACGCCACAATGAATCCTATAACACCCATTTTACAGAGTGGGAGCTCCTCAGTGCCCTTGCACATTGCCCCGACACGGCTCCTGGGCATGATCGGATCGACAGCCAGATGATTAAACGTTTCTCATCTGACTACAAGCGACATCTCCTCGTCATCTTCAATCGGATATGGTGCGATGGTGTCTTTCCATCGCAATGGCGGGAGAGCACCATCATTCTGGTGCTCAAACCCGATAAAAACCAGCTTGATGTGGATAGCAATCGGCCCATCAGCCTCACCAACGTTCTTTGTAAACTGCTGGAACATAAGGTATGTCTGCAGTTGGGTTGGGTTGGGTCCTGGAGTCACGTGGCTTACTGGGTCCACATCAGGGCAGCTTCCGTCAGGGTCGCTCTACCGCTGATAATCTTGTGTCCATCAAGTCTGCCATTCGAGCAGCCTTTTCCAGACAGCAACACCTGGTTGCCGTCTTTCTTTACTTACGTAAAGCATACGACACGACCTGGCAGCACCATATCCTTGCTATATTGTATGAGTGGGGCTTCCGGGACCCACTCCCAATTTTTATCCGGAACTTTGTGTTGCTCTGTACTTTCCGTGTCCAAGTTGGTGCCTCCCATAGTTCCATCCATACCCAGGAGAATGGAGTCCTGTAGGGCTCTGTATTAAGTGTCTCTCTCTATTTTTAGTGGTCATTAACGGTCTAGCAGCAGCCATCAGGCCCTCCGTCTCACCTTCTCTGTATGCAGACGACTTCTGCATTTCATACTGCTGCTCCAGTACTGGTGTTGCTGAGCGGCACCTACAGGGAGCCATCACAAGATGGTCATGGGCTCTATCACATGGCTTCCAGTTTTCAGCCGCAAAGTCGTGTGTCGTGCACTTCTGTCAGCGTTGTACCATTCATCCGGAACCAGCGCTCTACTTTAATGATAATCCACTCACTGTAGTGGAGACATATCGATTCCTAGGATTGGTTTTCGACACTCAATTCAATGCCCTCCGTTGCCTGAGCAACAAAAAAATTGGGGTGCAGATTGCTCTACGCTGCTGCAGCTCTACAGAGCCCTTGTCCAATCCCAAATTGACTATGGGAGTGTGGTTTGTGGTTCGGCAGCACCTTCAGCATTGCATTTACTCAACCCAGTGCACCACTGTGGGGTTAGTCCCTCCATTGCAGATCAGACGTGTGCAACTGCTCGCCAGTTACGCAGCACACATTCGTAGTTACTGTGAGCATCCAAATTACCATCTCTTCCCGCTCGCAGCAGTCCATCTCCCTTATCGCCAGTGCAGGTCGGGGCTAACAATTGCAGTTTGCATGCGGTCCCTTCTCTCCGAACTAGAGTCCTTCCCTTCACCACCTCTACTTGCGGTCCGTTCACGTACATCTCCATGGTGTACGCCTCAGTCGCAGCTTCGTCTGGACCTTTCACATAGCCCTAAGGATTCAATTAATCCTGAGGCTCTGAAGTGATTTACACCAACGGCTTGATGGCTGATGGTTGCATTAGCTTTGCCTACGTGTACGGTGGCCATATTGAACAGCATTCCTTACCCGATGGCTGCAGTGTATTCACTGCAGAGCTGGTGGCCATTTCTCGTGCACTTCAGTATCTCCGTTCACACCCTGGAGCGTCTTTTCTTTTATGTACTGATTCCTTGAGCAGCCTGAAAACTAGTGTTAACCACGTCATCCTTTGGTAGCATCCATCCAAGAGTGTCCATCTATGCCCTGGAATGGTCCAGTCATTCAGTGGTGTTTCCTTGTGGACCCCTGGTCATGTCGGGATCCCAGGAAATGAACTTGCTGACAGGCTTGCTGAACAGGCTACATGGAAAACATTTCTGGAGATGTGCATACCAACAACTGACCTGTGATCGCTATTACACCACAAGGTTTTTCAGCTTTGGGAGACGGAATGGCAAAATCTCAGTATGCACAACAAACTGCGAGCCATTAAGGGGACCACGAACATGTGGAAGTCCTCGATGAGGGTGTCTCACAGGGACTCTGTGGTTTTCTGCAGGCTCCACATTGGCCACGCATGGGCGACACACGGCTATCTCCTGCACCCTGAAGACCCACCTCAGTGTTGGTGTGGTGCCCGATTGACAGTGGCCCACATTCTTCTACTATGTCCTCCTTTGGTTGCCCTGTGACTTCCTCTACGGTTGCCGGACTCGTTATCATTGATTTTAGCAGACAACGCCACGTCGGCTGATTTGGTTTTACGTTTCATCCGTGAGGGTGGGTTTTATCATTCGCTCTGAGTTTTAGCGCCTGTCCTTTGTCCCTCGGTGTCCTCCACTCTAGTGCTTTTAGGGTGAAAGTTTTAATGTGTTGTAGGGTTATATGTCTGGTCTATTTTATTCTCACACTTGTGGCATTGTTTTATTAGGGACAAGGGACTGATGACCTCATAGTTTGGTCTTTTCCCCCCTCTTGTAAACAAACAAACCAACCAACCCTACCAGGTCATTTATTTTTTTACCTCTTGTAGCATTTCATTACACCACATCGCCATCACCCCACTTATGCCCAGTCTATTACTTGCTCTGTTGATTCATTCATCCCTCCCCCCTGCAGTGGACCCATGGCCCTTCCTTGCTGTCAGAAAAAGCAACTAAAAGGTCTAAGTAGGTCAAGTTTTTTACCTTTGTCTTGTGAGTATTCTTCAGAGTTTTGAAGGGTTTTGCTTTTCACTTCTTTAATGCTTTTTTCCCCTCTCATATTTTGCATTTTAAATTCTGGTCCCCTCTTTGGGTTTGACCTTCACTTTTCCAAATTTTACCGAAGTGCAGGCCATTTGGGGAAGGACTCCTTACTGTGGTGTGTCACCTCTCCATTGTCTCTTGTTACCTTTCATACCTACCAATCTACATCTACATCTACATTGATACTCCGCAAGCCACCCAACGGTGTGTGGCGGAGGGCACTTTACGTGCCACTGTCATTACCTCCCTTTCCTGTTCCAGTCGCGTATGGTTCGCGGGAAGAACGACTGTCTGAAAGCCTCCGTGCGCGCTCTAATCTCTCTAATTTTACATTCGTGATCTCCTCGGGAAGTATAAGTAGGGGGAAGCAATATATTCGATACCTCATCCAGAAACGCACCCTCTCGAAACCTGGCGAGCAAGCTACACCGCGATGCAGAGCGCCTCTCTTGCAGAGTCTGCCACTTGAGTTTATTAAACATCTCCGTAACGCTATCACGGTTACCAAATAACCCAGTGACGAAACGCGCCGCTCTTCTTTGGATCTTCTCTACCTCCTCCGTCAACCCGACCTGGTACGGATCCCACACTGATGAGCAATACTCAAGTATAGGTCGAACGAGTGTTTTGTAAGCCACCTCCTTTGTTGATGGACTACATTTTCTAAGCACTCTCCCAATGAATCTCAACCTGGTACCCGCTTTACCAACAATTAATTTTATATGATCATTCCACTTCAAATCGTTCCGCACGCATACTCCCAGATATTTTACAGAAGTAACTGCTACCAGTGTTTGTTCCGCTATCATATAATCATACAATAAAGGATCCTTCTTTCTATGTATTCGCAATACATTACATTTGTCTATGTTAAGGGTCAGTTGCCACTCCCTGCACCAAGTACCTATCCGCTGCAGATCTTCCTGCATTTCGTTACAATTTTCTAATGCTGCAACTTCTCTCTATACTACAGCATCATCCGCGAAAAGCTGCATGGAACTTCCGACACTATCTACTAGGTCATTTATATATATTGTGAAAAGCAGTGGTCCCATAACACTTCCCTGTGGCACACCAGAGGTTACTTTAACGTCTGTAGACGTCTCTCCATTGATAACAACATGCTGTGTTTTGTTTGCTAAAAACTCTTCAATCCAGCCACACAGCTGGTCTGATATTCCGTAGGCTCTTACTTTGTTTATCAGGCGACAGTGCGGAACTGTATCGAACGCCTTCCGGAAGTCAAGAAAAATAGCATCTACCTGGGAGCCTGTATCTAATATTTTCTGGGTCTCATGAACAAATAAGGCGAGTTGGGTCTCACACGATCGCTGTTTCCGGAATCCATGTTGATTCCTACATAGTAGATTCTGGGTTTCCAGAAATGACATGATACGCGAGCAAAAAACATGTTCTAAAATTCTACAAGAGATCGACGTAAGAGATATAGGTCTATAGTTTTGCGCATCTGCTCGACGACCCTTCTTGAAGACTGGGACTACCTGTGCTCTTTTCCAATCATTTGGAACCCTCCGTTCCTCTAGAGACTTGCGGTACACGGCTGTTAGAAGGGGGGCAAGTTCTTTCGCGTACTCTGTGTAGAATCGAATTGGTATCCCGTCAGGTCCAGTGGACTTTCCTCTATTGAGTGATTCCAGTTGCTTTTCTATTCCTTGGACACTTATTTCGATGTCAGCCATTTTTTCATTTGTGCGAGGATTTAGAGAAGGAACTGCAGTGCGGTCTTCCTCTGTGAAACAGCTTTGGAAAAAGGTGTTTAGCATTTCAGCTTTACGCGTGTCATCCTCTGTTTCAATGCCATCATCATCCCGTAGTGTCTGGATATGCTGTTTCGAGCCACTTACTGATTTAACGTAAGACCAGAACTTCCTAGGATTTTCTGTCAAGTCGGTACATAGAATTTTACTTTCGAATTCAATGAACGCTTCACGCATAGCCCTCCTTACACTAACTTTGACATCGTTTAGCTTCTGTTTGTCTGAGAGGTTTTGGCTGCGTTTAAACTTGGAGTGGAGCTCTTTGCTTTCGCAGTAGTTTCCTAACTTTGTTGTTGTACCACGGTGGGTTTTTCCCGTCCCTCACAGTTTTACTCGGCACGTACCTGTCTAAAACGCATTTTACGATTGCCTTGAACTTTTTCCATAAACACTCAACATTGTCAGTGTCGGAACAGAAATTTTCGTTTTGATCTGTTAGGTAGTCTGAAATCTGCCTTCTATTACTCTTGCTAAACAGATAAACCTTCCTCCCTTTTTTTATATTCCTGTTAACTTCCATATTCAGGGATGCTGCAACGGCCTTATGATCACTGATTCCCTGTTCTGTACATACAGATTCGAAAAGTTCGGGTCTGTTTGTTATCAGTAGGTCCAATATGTTATCTCCACGAGTCGGTTCTCTGTTTAATTGCTCGAGGTAATTTTCGGATAGTGCACTCAGTATAATGTCACTCGATGCTCTGTCCCTACCACCCGTCCTAAACATCTGAGTGTCCCAGTCTATATCTGGTAAATTGAAATCTCCACCTAAGACTATAACATGCTGAGAAAATTCATGTGAAATGTATTCCAAATTTTCTCTCAGTTCTGCCACTAATGCCGCTGAGTCGGGAGGTCGGTAAAAGGAGCCAATTATTAACCTAGTTCGGTTGTTTAGTGTAACCTCCACCCATAATAATTCACAGGAACTATCCACTTCTACTTCACTACAGGATAAACTACTACTAACAGCGATGAACACTCAACCACCGGTTGCATGCAATCTATCCTTTCTAAACACCGTCTGTACCTTTGTAAAAATTTCGGCAGAATTTATCTCTGGCTTCAGCCAGCTTTCTGTACCTATAACGATTTCAGCTTTGGTGCTTTCTATCAGCGCTTGAAGTTCCGGTACTTTACCAACGCAGCTTCGACAGTTGACAATTACAATACCGATTGCTGCTTGGTCCCCGCATGTCCTGACTTTGCCCCGCACCCGTTGAGGCTGTTGCCCTTTCTGTACTTGCCCAAGGCCATCTAACCTAAAAAACCGCCCAGCCCACGCCACACAACCCCTGCTACCCGTGTAGCCGCTTGTTGCGTGTAGTGGACTCCTGACCTATCCAGCGGAACCCGAAACCCCACCACCCTATGGCGCAAGTCGAGGAATCTGCAGCCCACACGGTCGCAGAACCGTCTCAGCCTCTGATTCAGACCCTCCACTCGGCTCTGTACCAAAGGTCCGCAGTCAGTCCTGTCGACGATGCTGCAGATGGTGAGCTCTGCTTTCATCCCGCTAGCGAGACTGGCAGTCTTCACCTAATCAGATAGCCGCCGGAAGCCAGAGAGGATTTCCTCCGATCCATAGCGACACACATCATTGGTGCCGACATGAGCGACCACCTGCAGATGGGTGCACCCTGTACCCTTCATGGCATCCGGAAGGACCCTTTCCACATCTGGAATGACTCCCCCCGGTATGCACACGGAGTGCACATTGGTTTTCTTCCCCTCTCTTGCTGCCATTTCCCTAAGGGGCCCCATTACGCGCCTGACATTGGAGCTCCCAACTACCAGTAAGCCCACCCTCTGCGACTGCCCGGATCTTGCAGACTGAGGAGCAACCTCTGGAACAGGACAAGCAGCCATGTCAGGCCGAAGATCAGTATCAGCCTGAGACAGAGCCTGAAACCGGTTCGTCAGACAAACTGGAGAGGCTTTCCGTTCAGCCCTCCGGAATGTCTTTCGCCCCCTGCCACACCTTGAAACGACCTCCCACTCTACCACAGGTGAGGGATCAGCCTCAATGCGGGCAGTATCCCGGGCAACCACAGTCGTAGTCCGATCAGGGGATGCGTGGGACGAGCTGGCCGTCCCCGTCAAACCCCCATCCCGACCCCCCACAGTGATGCCCATTGGCAACAGCCTCAAGCTGTGTGACCGAAGCCAACACTGCCTGAAGCTGGGAGCGAAGGGATGCCAACTCCGCCTGCATCCGAACACAGCAGTTGCAGTCCCTATCCATGCTAAAAACTGTTTTGCAAAGAACGTCTGAACTAATCTACAGAGAGCGCAAACAAATCGACAAAATTTAAACGGTTATTAAAATACAAGATTGCCTAGTAAATGCAGTAATGCTGCTACTTGCGCACTGCTGACACTGCTCGGCGGCGGAAGGAGACTAAGCGAAATTACACTATTCAGGTACTAAAACACGATGCTACACTCTCAAATACTATAATACGCCCGAAATTTATGAATTAAACAATGCAAGAACCAAAAACACGCAAAGAAATTAAGAATTAAACTATGTAACAAATGAGTGAGCTAGGGGTATACGACTTGCTGCTGCAGCTGCTTATCCAACGGCGGCAGGGAGCACACTGACTGCGACCAACCGACACTGGCCGTTCAAAACAAAACAGTAGACAAATGACTACGCGAATTTACACTATTCAGGTACTAAAACGCGATGCTACAACTCTCAAATACTATAATACGCCCGAAATTTATGAATTACACAATGCAAGTACCAAAAACACGCAAAGAAATTAAGAATTAAACTATGTAACAAATGAGTGAGCTAGGAGTATACGACTTGCTGCTCAGCTGCTTATCCAACGGCGGCAGGGAGCACACTGACTGCGACCAACCGACACTGGCCGTTCAAAACAAAACAGTAGACAAACGACTACGGGAATTTACACTATTCAGGTACTAAAACTCGATGCTACAACTCTCAAATACTATAATACGCCCGAAATTTATGAATTACACAATGCAAGTACCAAAAACACGCAAAGAAATTAAGAATTAAACTATGTAACAAATGAGTGAGCTAGGAGTATACGACTTGCTGCTCAGCTGCTTATCCAACGGCGGCAGGGAGCACACTGACTGCGACCAACCGACACTGGCCGTTCAAAACAAAACAGTAGACAAACGACTACGCGAATTTACACTATTCAGGTACTAAAACGCGATGCTACAACTCTCAAATACTATAATACGCCCGAAATTTATGAATTACACAATGCAAGTACCAAACACACGCAAAGAAATTAAGAATTAAACTATGTAACAAATGAGTGAGCTAGGGGTATACGACTTGCTGCTGCAGCTGCTTATCCAACGGCGGCAGGGAGTAATCAAGTGGTCTACCTCTGCATCTGAAATAAACTGCAGTAGACAGTCTGTCATGAGGTTGTCGTGTATCCTCTCAGTAGCAGCCCCCTGACAACGCAGGGATCGCACTGCAGTGCCTGAGCTTTGACTTTCCTGTGTCAGCCAAGGAGTAGATGCTTGTCCACTTCGGGGTACGGGGACTCAGTGCGAAAGCTACTGTGCCAGGTGGCCTTTGCGTTTGGGTGGCGGGGGGGGGGGGGGGTGGTATACATGGGGAGAGCCTCTGATCAGAGTGAATGGCGTCGGGGTGGATGATCCTCAGTGAAATAAATCAAACTTCATAGTAGCTGTGCCAACATGGCTGTCTCATCAGTCACGAACAGTGATTTTAATGCTGAAGTTTACAATCCTGCAGCATTTCCATCATTGACCATACCTCAAGACTAGAGCCAGGCAAGGAGAAATCGCAGGGGACAGTTTGCAGAGTTCTTGGTTTCTTCTCACACTGACGGTGGCTCTTTCACTTCAATGAAGCCAATGTTTTTCATTAAAATATTGAAGATCGGTTTGGGGAAGCTGTGGCACCAGAGAAGATAAGAAATGGATCTTTGCTAATCAAAACCTCTTTTGCCAACCAATCACAAACACTTCAGGCGTGCATCAAGTTAAGAGATATAGCGATCACAATTTCTCCTCACAACCAGCTCAGTAGAATTGAAGGTGTTACTTTCCATCAGGACCTAATGCTACAAACTGATGAAGAGCTGTGTATCAGTTTGGCACGGTGTGTGGAGTCGATTTTGTTTACCACATCCAGAAGGAACCCAAGGATAAGAGAGTGGACAGCGGAACTTTTGTTCTAGCTTTCACATCAACATTTTACCTGAGAAAGTTAAGATCATGGTTTATAGGTGTGATGTTGGGCCTTACTTTCATCCTCCGGTGAGGTGTTTCAAATGCTAAAGTTTCGGACACATGCCCTTCACTTGTTCTCGTGAGGCTATATGTAGGGCACTTGGACGGGTGTCCCTTGAGAGCAGCCCTTGTGACCAAGCCCCTCAATGCATCAACTGTCCAGAACCGCACACTCCTTGTTCACTACAATTCCGTGTTCAAGAGGGAGAAGAAAATTAGAGTATAAAACACTTGATAGCATGTCTTACCAAGAAGTAAGGGAGAAGTTTGAAAGACTTCATGCAACTATTATGGCCTCCAATTTTGCGACTGTTGCCACATTCCACACCTCATGCGATGACAAGGTCTCGCACGACATCTGGCCCTGGTTGTATGCCAGGGCGTGCCCCACCATTGGGGGAGGAAACATCAGCTCCCTCATCCCCTGCACTCATAGCACCAGTGTTTCTCACACAATCAGTGCAGCCAGAGATGTCTAGTCATCCTCTGGCATCATCAGTGAGTACACATGTAAAGGTGTGCTCCTCTCAAGACAAGGACCAGCAGCCACAGGCTGCAGGCCAAAGAAAAGTACTGTCATATTCTCTCCCAGAAGATAAAATGGGGAAATCTTCACAGAAATTGAACTTGGTACGATAAGCTACTTTCTGAGGCTTTGGATGTTCTGCTCCCCAGCCCTGCAGCAGTAGAATCTATGCACACGGACAATGGATCACACATTCAGATGGACCACTATCTGGTAGTGGAGTAATTACATCCTGAGTTTCCATTCGCCACTTTCTCAGACTTGACTCAAACAGCTCCTTCAATGGAACTGTAACAGCTCCTATTCTCATTTGATCGAACTCCGCCATTTAATGGCTACTTACTAGGTAATTGGCATAGTGATTGAGGAAACAAGATTTACAGCAACACACCTTCCTGCTCTGAAAAACTGTAAACACTGCTGTACCAATTGTGTTAATGTTGATTGTTTTCAGTGAGCAGGTGCCCCTTACCACTGCACTAGAGGCTGTGGCCATCAGTCATACCTGCTTGTATGACAATATGTACTGTTTATCTACCCCCAGGTGGGCCCTTTCATTGTCACAATATGTTTGGTTAGTGATCGACAAATTGGTACAAGATACTATTATTCGCGCTGCAGCAGCAAAGCTACAAAACTCCTCCGGCTCATCCCGACAACCACCCGTGCCATGGTGGCCTGAAGATACAGCCACAGCTATCAAGGAATGCCCCCAGGGTGCTTAAACACCACAAGCGCCGTCCCTGTACAGATAGTTTAATAGCATTCTGCACCTACATCTACATAGAAACTCCGCAAGCCACAATACGGGTGTATGGGAGGGTACCCCCCAGGCACTTAAATGTGATTTGCAGGAGTATCCATGTAAATGTAGATGTACCCTGTACCACTACTTGCCATTTCCCCTTCTGTTCTAATCGCAAATAGAGCGAGGGAAAAATATTTATGAGCCCTAATGTCTTATATTTTATCTTTGTGGTACTTGCGTGCAATATATGTTGGCGGCAGTAGAATTGTTTGGCAGTCAGCTTCAAATGCCAGTTCTCTAAATTTTTTCAATAGCGTTTCTTGAAAAGAATGTCGCTGTCCCTCCAGGGATTCCCATTTGAGTAACACTTGCGTATTGTTCGACCCTACCAGTAACAAATCTAGCAGCCTTCCTCTGAATTGCTTCCATGTCTTCCTTCAATCTAACCTGGTATGTATCCCAAATGCTAGATAGTAGTCGCATCAATGTCCTATATGTGGTGTCCTTTACAAATGAACCACTCTTTCCTAAAATTATCTCAATAAACCAGACTGACCATTTGCCTCCACTGCCACAGTTTTCACATGGTCGTTCCACCTCATTATCGCTTTGCAATGTTAAGCTCAGCTATTTAAATTACTTGACTGTGTAAAACAGGACATTAGTAATACTGTGTCCGAACATTACAGGTTTGTTCTTCCTACTCATCCTCATTAACTTATATTTTTCAACATTTAGGGCTAGCTGCAATTCGTCACACCAACTGGAAATTTTTTTAAGTCTTTTGTCTCTTCCTACTGTCAAACACCTTACCATACATGTGGCTTCATCAGCAAACACAGCAAACAGCTACAGATTGCTGCTCACCCTGTTCGCCAAATCCCCCCACCAGGGGCTCACGGTTCTTTCATGAGTTCGTGTGGGGTGCACACAGGGTGCCGAGCTGTTGCAGCCCATTCTTCTTTCTGTGGCTGCATTTCCTTCACCCTGCTCTCCCTCCCTATCCTCGCACCTTCCCCGTTGCCCCTTCCTTTCTCTCTCTCTCTCTCTCTCTCTCTCGGTGTTGTGATTTATCCTGACCTGCCTATCCACCTGGTTCCCTATATTGCTTGAAATTTTGTTTCTTCTGCCTGTTCCTTCATCCTTTTTGGCATTTAGGTCCATGCATGAGGTTTGACCTCCACGTATAAATTTTCTGTTTTTAGTGTTAGCCGTTCAGGGAAGAACACCTTCCCTAGCATCTGTGGTGTGGATTCCTCTCCCCTATTCCTTCCCCTCTTCCTTTCCCACTGTAGCCCCCTTCCACCCTGCTAGGTCATCAGCACGTGTAGCCATTCCGTGTGTTTGGGCTGTTATGTACTTATCTGGCTGAGCCCCCTGAAAACACAGGGATCACATTACTGATACCTGAGCTGTTCCCTCCCCATGTGTGCCAACGAGTCGTTGCTTGTCTTCTTGGAGTATCAGAACTCCCGGCAATATTTGCTGTGCGTGGCAGCCCTTACTTTGGCTTGGTGGTACCCATGGGGATAGTATCATATCGGAGTGGATGTATCAGGGCAGATGCTTGGTGATGAAGCGTATCTAACTGCAAAAATTAGCAATTCTTAAACAACTGTCACTTTGAATGGTGAAGGATCATTCAATGTTGCATCATATGACCCAGCAGTGTTACCTTCCCTAGCTACACTATGGCAGGAGGGCCATGCTTGCCGTCTTGGGATGAAACACTCCCTGCTACCTTGCCTACACTAGGATGGATGGGGACACATTCACCACCACAAAGCCATGGAGAATATTGAGGACAATTTTGGTGAAGTGGAGTCTCTTAGTAAGAGGCGGTCAGACTCCCTGCTTCTTCTGTCACCGAACCTGCAGCTCTTCATGCTTGTGAATGTCTTGACTCTTCACAAGTTTTTGAATATGGTTCAGGGAGTGATTTTTCATAGGGACCTCACCCTGCAAACTGATGAGGAACTCCAGGCTAATCTGGAGTGATGCAGCATTCATTTTGTTCAACGTGTGCCAAAGGGTCGCAAAGACAACCACACCGATATCAGTGCCTTCATTCTGGCTTGAGTGGGATACCCTCCCAGAGAAGTTCAAGATTATGTGCTACAGGTGAGATGTGAAGTGGTACATCGCACCACCCTGGAGGTGCTTTTGGTGCTTGCATTTTGGGCATGTCTTCCTGCTGTATGGTGGACACTCATTGTGGTGACTGGACACCCACTTCATGAGGGAAGCCCCTGTGTTCCACCATCTGTGTGTATCAGTTGTCGTGACTGCCATAGTGCTCACTCACCAGATTGCCCAGCTTGCAAGAGAGAAAAGAAGGTCCAAGAGTAAAAGTCTGGATCACTGTCTTATGCTGAGGGTCACCAAAAGTGTCAGGCACTCCATCTAGTGTCAGGCACTCCATCTAGTGTCAGGCACTCCATCTAGTGTCAGGCACTCCATCTAGTGTCAGGCACTCCATCTAGTGTCAGGCACTCCATCTAGTGTCAGGCACTCCATCTAGTGTCAGGCACTCCATCTAGTGTCAGGCACTCCATCTAGTGTCAGGCACTCCATCTAGTGTCAGGCACTCCATCTAGTGTCAGGCACTCCATCTAGTGTCAGGCACTCCATCTAGTGTCAGGCACTCCATCTAGTGTCAGGCACTCCATCTAGTGTCAGGCACTCCATCTAGTGTCAGGCACTCCATCTAGTGTCAGGCACTCCATCTAGTGTCAGGCACTCCATCTAGTGTCAGGCACTCCATCTAGTGTCAGGCACTCCATCTAGTGTCAGGCACTCCATCTAGTGTCAGGCACTCCATCTAGTGTCAGGCACTCCATCTAGTGTCAGGCACTCCATCTAGTGTCAGGCACTCCATCTAGTGTCAGGCACTCCATCTAGTGTCAGGCACTCCATCTAGTGTCAGGCACTCCATCTAGTGTCAGGCACTCCATCTAGTGTCAGGCACTCCATCTAGTGTCAGGCACTCCATCTAGTGTCAGGCACTCCATCTAGTGTCAGGCACTCCATCTAGTGTCAGGCACTCCATCTAGTGTCAGGCACTCCATCTAGTGTCAGGCACTCCATCTAGTGTCAGGCACTCCATCTAGTGTCAGGCACTCCATCTAGTGTCAGGCACTCCATCTAGTGTCAGGCACTCCATCTAGTGTCAGGCACTCCATCTAGTGTCAGGCACTCCATCTAGTGTCAGGCACTCCATCTAGTGTCAGGCACTCCATCTAGTGTCAGGCACTCCATCTAGTGTCAGGCACTCCATCTAGTGTCAGGCACTCCATCTAGTGTCAGGCACTCCATCTAGTGTCAGGCACTCCATCTAGTGTCAGGCACTCCATCTAGTGTCAGGCACTCCATCTAGTGTCAGGCACTCCATCTAGTGTCAGGCACTCCATCTAGTGTCAGGCACTCCATCTAGTGTCAGGCACTCCATCTAGTGTCAGGCACTCCATCTAGTGTCAGGCACTCCATCTAGTGTCAGGCACTCCATCTAGTGTCAGGCACTCCATCTAGTGTCAGGCACTCCATCTAGTGTCAGGCACTCCATCTAGTGTCAGGCACTCCATCTAGTGTCAGGCACTCCATCTAGTGTCAGGCACTCCATCTAGTGTCAGGCACTCCATCTAGTGTCAGGCACTCCATCTAGTGTCAGGCACTCCATCTAGTGTCAGGCACTCCATCTAGTGTCAGGCACTCCATCTAGTGTCAGGCACTCCATCTAGTGTCAGGCACTCCATCTAGTGTCAGGCACTCCATCTAGTGTCAGGCACTCCATCTAGTGTCAGGCACTCCATCTAGTGTCAGGCACTCCATCTAGTGTCAGGCACTCCATCTAGTGTCAGGCACTCCATCTAGTGTCAGGCACTCCATCTAGTGTCAGGCACTCCATCTAGTGTCAGGCACTCCATCTAGTGTCAGGCACTCCATCTAGTGTCAGGCACTCCATCTAGTGTCAGGCACTCCATCTAGTGTCAGGCACTCCATCTAGTGTCAGGCACTCCATCTAGTGTCAGGCACTCCATCTAGTGTCAGGCACTCCATCTAGTGTCAGGCACTCCATCTAGTGTCAGGCACTCCATCTAGTGTCAGGCACTCCATCTAGTGTCAGGCACTCCATCTAGTGTCAGGCACTCCATCTAGTGTCAGGCACTCCATCTAGTGTCAGGCACTCCATCTAGTGTCAGGCACTCCATCTAGTGTCAGGCACTCCATCTAGTGTCAGGCACTCCATCTAGTGTCAGGCACTCCATCTAGTGTCAGGCACTCCATCTAGTGTCAGGCACTCCATCTAGTGTCAGGCACTCCATCTAGTGTCAGGCACTCCATCTAGTGTCAGGCACTCCATCTAGTGTCAGGCACTCCACTTTTGTTTGTTACATCCTTTCCCTCTCCTACCTCTTCCTTACTCCAGCTCAGTTCCCCTCTCCCCTCCCTCTCTAATGCAGTTCCTATGACCTCCCGTCCGGGAGTCACTCCCCACTCCCCGGCGAAAGAAGTGCTCTTCTTCGGCACCTACCTGTGATGAGGCTCCCCAGGTGGACCCTTTCCCAGGTGTCTTTCAGGGCGGAGGCCTCCTACAACAACTCGGCCATGAGATGCACTATGTGTGCGCCCCAAGGTCGTCTGCTCTCTTTCACTTTCGGATCTATCAGATGCCTGTACTCCCTCTGTGCCCTGACCTTCTCCACCTCTGAAAATAAGAAGAAACATAAGTCCCAAGACAAGGCACCTGGGCATCCTCAGAGGTCCATGTCCCCCCTCTCAACCTGAGTCTTAACATCTTATTTATGGATGTCACTCCATCATTCTTGGTGACAACCACTGAGTGACATGACCACCTCCTGGCTTCTTTATGTCCAAACTGGACTCTTGCCACACGATCATCCAGTGGAATTGCAAGAGATACTATCGTCACCCACCGAAAATACGTCTTGTCTCCTCCTACTCAGTCTTGCTCTTAAAAAAACGCACTTCTGTGATGATGACCACTCTCCAATGTTTTGTGGTTATCAGGCATTCTGTTGGAACCATGTTAGTGCCAGGGTAGCATCTCATGGGGTCTGCACTTGTGTTCGCTCCGATATCATTAGTGACTTGATCCCCCTACGTACCAACCTAGAAGCAATGGTGGTTAGAGTGCAAACGACTCCGGCAATAACTGTTTGCAATGTCTACTTCCCTCCAGGTGGGCTACTTCCTTATGCTGAACTGTCTACCTTAAGACAGCTACTCCTGCCCCTGTTTCTGCTCCATGGGGACTTCAGTGCCCAGCACTCCCGTGCAGGAAGGCCACTTAAACACATAGGGGTCTCCTAATTGACTAACTTATTACTGATCTCAATTAGTCTTCAGTGATGGTTTCCCCTACTCACTTCAGTGCCGCTTATGGCAACTTTACTGCTATCGATCTCATGATCTCCTCCCCTGTTCACGTGGCTTCCCTGCATTGGTCATCCCATGATGACCTTTGTGGCAGTGACCACTTTCTGGTGATTCTATCATTTCACTGCTGCCTCCAGGCAGACAGGTCCCCATGTTGGGCATTCCGCAAGTCCAATTGGCCTTTATATACACGTGCTGTGTTACACCTCCCTCTTGAATTGCATTGATGCGGTCATGGAAGGCATCTCTGCCACTATTCTTCATACTGCTGGCACTGCTGTCCCCCTATTCACAGGTCCTCCTCATCGTCGACTGGTACTGTGGTGGACAGAGGATGTAGCAGTTGCTGTTCAGGACTGCCAACAGGTACTGCAGCGATTTAAACGACATCCTTCCCACACCAACCTCCTCACTTTTAAGCTTCTGTGCGCAGCTCGTGGTCGTGCGGTAGCGTTCTCGCTTCCCGCGCCCGGGTTCGATTCCCGGCGGGGTCAGGGATTTTCTCTGCCTTGTGATGACTGGATGTTGTGTGATGTCCTGAGGTTAGTTAGGTTTAAGTAGTTCTAAGTTCTTGGGGACTGATAACCATAGGTGTTAAGTCCCATAGTGCTCAGAGCCATTTTTTAAGCTTCTCTGTGTTAAGGCTTATTACCTTCTTAAGCAAAGTAAAAAGCAGTGCTGGGAGTGCTGTTTCCTCCCTGAGGATGTATGCCTTTTCATAGCAGGTTTGGTCAAAGCTCCATAGCCTTCTGGGCCACCAGCAACAGTCTGTTGCCCAGACACAGACAGCATTTGTGTCCTCTTCCTAGCCTCTTCTCTCTGGGAGAAACAGAGTTGAACAGATGCCCCTCTGTTTCAACGTGCACAGTGTGGTGCCCTATAATGAACCATTCACTGAATGGGAATTCTTACAGGCTCTTACCTCTTTACAAGACATGGCCCCAGACCTAGATTCCATCCACAACCAGATGACCAACACTTGGACGTTTCCCAGAGTGGTGGGATCGAACGTAGTTTTCTGATTTATTGACCTTCTTCCATAGATTGTGAAAATCTTCTTTGGTATAACATTAATGCAAGGGTGCTGATGATCTAGCTGTTTAGTGCCCTCCACCATAAATAATATGAAGCAGTGGGTGTCAGGTGTGGATAATTTTACTTAGAATTCCCCCCCTCCCCCAATGACACAAAGTATTGCGATTTAAGATTTGTGTGTCCATTCATAGAAAACACATTATTTTATTTTATTACTATGTGTACTGTCTTGGGAATTATTCAAGACTAATTAGAAGTTCCCACCAGGTTGGAAAAATGAGCCTTTCAATTTTTCTGTACTCTTCTGGTAATTGGAAAGTGACAAATACTTTATTGTTCTTTATAACTTTACTTCTTAACTAATTCATGTCTGTTAAGTATGTGCTTCTCTTAACTTGTGAAAAAACTCCAAATCAAAAGCTTCATAAACACCTGAGTTACGGGCATTTATGTAGATAAGTACTGTTTTGGATTTACATGCTTGTAGAGCCAGTTATCTGAATATCGCTACATTTAAAATTAGATATACAAAAGTTTGTCAGAGAACAAAGATTTTGTACAAGTTCTTATGGTAAAAGTACCGGCAAATGTGCAAAGTTTCATAAAAATCTGAGATGAGTGACAAGAAGTGTGTAATTAGACATGGAATGACCCTCTTATAACCCCTGTGTTCATAATTTTCTTGTTGCAAAACTACTGACTTGATTTTGCAAAAGTGCTTATAACTGAAAATTAGTTTCATTTGATGGTTCCAGTTCATACACAATTGCAGAGTCTAGGAATAGAACTCTTTCCTGAAGAGCTTAATTTGTGAAACTTTTACAAAAGATCATTGCTGAGAAACAAGAGACCATTGCCAACAAAAATATTGGGTCACAATAATATAATACCAGTAATTGCTGCTGATGACATGGTGGTCGGCCAGTACCGTTGGGCCTTCAGGGCCTGCCCAGGAGTAGTTTTTTTAATTGCTTCTGCTTCAGTCCAGAGACTAGTTTGCTCTGTGTAACCACACTAGTCTACTTGTTGCATATAAATAATTTCTTGTTTCTGAATTTAAATTCCTTTTCCAAATTTCTCCTCGATTTCATCTGTAGCTTGCTGTATGTGTAGATTGAATTACAGGGGTGAGGGGAGGTTGGAGCTAGAACTCGTCCTCACTTCCTTCTCTGGTACTGCCTTCCTTTCATCTCCTTACTCATAGCTGTTGTCTGATTTCTGTGCAAGTTTTAGATAACCTTTTGCTCCCTGAATTTTAGCCCTGCTATCTTCAGAATGTCAGTCTATTCCAGTGTACAAATGCTATAAATGTAAGTTTGTTGACTTTCTTCAGGTTATCTTCTAAGATAAATTGTAGGTTCAGTATGGCCTCACATTTTATGTATGTAATACTCAGAGTCCACATCTGCTTCTAGAAAAATTTTGCCGTTGAAAACCTGGTTTTTAAAATCCTATCTTACCATTACGCAATCTGACTGAAAAGTTGAATTTCCTCCAGATCATCTTGTATACAACCTCCTTTTAAGATGAGTATATGGCTCTAAGGTCAGCAGACCAACCAGGGAAGCCTGAAGACTGAATTGTTTCACAATTCTTAGAAGCATTTTCAAGCACTAAATTGTGTCAAAAAGTGAAATTTTCGCGGGTTCCCATTTTGTTCCCTACATTCCATGTTCTCCTACTTTCTTTTCCCAGTGGCAAATTCCAGTACCACACGATAGTTAATTTTCGTCTCATTAAAAGTGCTTAAATAGTTCATCTCGTTTATTTTAAAATTAATTTTGACAGTGGTTTGATCTTTTATTGGGTATTTTTCATCAAAGAAATGTATGTTTTGATTTTCAGCGAAGGTGGTTTTTTCAAAGCACACCTTCATTTCCCAAAGGAATATCCACTGCGGCCACCCCGTATGAAATTTATCACAGAAATATGGCATCCAAACAGTGAGTAGCAATTAAAATAAGTTATATACCATCTTGCATGCTTAGTCATTATTGCTAACAAAATTAAAATACTGATTTTTCAGTATCTTAAAAATTAGTGTTAATTTGCACTCTGAAATCGTGAAAATATTTGCCCTCGGTATTGAAGGTACTTCTTCTGTGTTAGAATAGTATCAGTGTGCAATTTGGACAATATTGTCTGTATCATTTTCATGTGATATACTGTAATACTCCCTTTTTATACTTTTCAGTTGATTGACATAGTGTTAAATGCAGGAAAGTGTAAAATATAGGAAAACAAATGAAAATAAATTACTTGTACTGTCATTCTTTGTGTTGTTCAAAGTATGAAATTTAAAAAATTTAAATTTTGCCTATTTTTAAAAAATCTGAAATTGTTTTTATTTCTAATAGCAGTTACCTTTACTTACTCTACACAATATACAAAGCATCAAAACAAATCACTACCACCAGATGCCCTACTAATGTACTGCCTCAAAATGTTGATAGCTTCCATGGCATCTCTGTTTCTTGGCCCAACTGATTCTTGATCATCTTCCTTTTCACAAATCATCTTTCTCTTCCCTTCTTCAAAATGTTTGGTAATGAAGCTGTTTGCACCTCTGAAGTGATGACTGAAGCATCAACATGGCATACTCTTGAAATGTAGATAATGTGCCTATCACAGAAAAATCTGTAGGCTCAGGCAGATCTTCCAGTGGTTCCAGTTTGTTTTCTGTGAACTTAAATCCCGCTGTCATGAAACATTTAGCAATAATTAAAGTAGTCATGTCCATCCCTGCTTTGGCTGCACAGTACATAGCATCCAAAAGTGATAGTCATTGATTTTATGTCCATGACATTATCATGCATAAATACAGCCTTCTGGACAAGCATTTTTTTTATATTTCCATTTAAATGAGCAGATAATTCCCAGATCTAATGGTCAAAGCTATCATACAATTGGAAGGCAGCAACACTAACTTAATATTTCTGAGATGGAAACTGTCTGGGTGTGCTGGACATCTGTCAAGTAGCAGCATTATTTTCCTATTTTTGCTCTCATTTTAGCATCCATTGCTTGCATGGTGGATGTGAAGATGGAATTGGTCATCCATGCAGTGCTGTTGGAATCATTAGTCATTCACATTTTTTAAACTTGTTGGCTTTTTAAGTTTACCAATTACCAAAGGAGGTAATTTTTCACATGTCAGCATTAAGCACAAGTGAAACAGTTATCCTCAGTTTCCCACTTTGGCATTTATCACCTTTAAGATGTATGATATTACTTGGTAGTGTGTTATAAAAAGACCATTTTCGTCTACATTAAAAAAAATTTAGGACGTAATCTTTAAAGATATATTGCAGTCTGTTTTTCCATTGGTCCACAGTTCCACTATTAACACTTAAACTTTCACTACACAGCTGGCTGTAGGCAATGTTCTGATGAGTTTTAAATAGACTGATCCAACAATTCAGTGCTGTGAAGTTTGTGATAACCCATTTTTGCAACAAACTGAAGCCCCCCCCCCCCTTGTTTTTTTCAGTATGTTGCCATCAAGTGGAGTTCTTGATACTCATGCTAACAAACCACTCCGCAATGAGTTTGGACAAACAATTATATGCTGATGGCCAAATGTATTCACACTTTTTTGCCATGGAACCAGGCTGCGTCGCATTGGCTTTGATATAGGTCCTTCAGTAATTGAACTCTCAATCCAAAATGTGAATCTATCCAGTGGAGAATCATCATTCTTTCTTCCACAGAAATACATTTATTTTTCTAATCATGTCACTTGTAGGCACTGATTCAAGTTACCACAGAATGTGGTTCGTACCCTAGTGTTTGTTTATTATTTTTTAGAGGTACTGTTAGAATTGCAGCTCCCTTTTTACATTCAAAGAAACAGATACTATTTGTATAATACAGAATATAAAATTTACTTACTACCGTTAGTGAAAATTTAATGGTGCATTTTGTTTCAGAATTCATAATTAAATATGCAGTAATCATTTCTATTTTTTAGTGATAAGAAGACTTCTTGCCTAGTTCGTTTCATTACACATTGGCATGATTCAGAACTACTCCTGTCGACTGTCTTCTGTTTTAAATTGTGGCCATGTATACAGTCAGATGGTAATGGTTATTTTATATTTTACCTAAAAACTAGTGAGATCATTTTCCAACCAAAAAAGTCTGTTTAACATAGATCTATGTGAAGCATTCAGTGCAAGCAGTATTCCTCTTCACAAACCCTGTCCTCAAAGGCTTCCTGCACAAATATTGCATAATTCAAAATATACTAGATAAACAAACATTGCGTAAAAGTTATATTCTGCAATTTACGTAAATGTTCTGGAAGAAATAAGCAATGAACTAGATGACAGCACTATCTGGATTTCAATTGACGAAAGTACCTACACTTGTGGCCTTTAAATTGCAAATTAATTATTGGTTCTTTAAAAGAGGAGCCTTCTTCTTATTTAGCAGCCCGCAAAGAACTTGGAAAAAGTAAGTCATTCTATGATTGCCACACTAGCAGGAAAAGCTGTCAAAGTATTTTACATCAATTTGGTTCATGTGATGTGCTTCGCTCATGGAGTACATAGTCTTGCTGAAGAAATACATTGTATGTGTGCGAATGTCAATAAACTGAGTTCATCCACAAAGAAAGGGTTTCTAAAATCTCGTGCTGGCATCGAGACCTACAAAGAAAAACTACCAAATGTGCCTTTACCTCCCGAACCAATGGTAACTCATTGGGGTATGTTGGTCGAAGCTGTGTTTTTACAATGAAAAATGTAAAATAAATTGCAAATGATACTTTGGCCCGGTGGGAAAGTTTTGAATTAGAGAATAGTACTTCTGTGGGACCAATAAAAATGAACGTAAGTGGGTAAACATGAAATGGGGAGTGGGGGATTAAAACAGATAAGTGAATAACACTAATAACCAACAGGGGAGGAAGGTTTGAGATTGCTTATGGAGTTTTTCCATGTGATTGATGGACTCAGAAAGGATGTCAGAAAGTTTAAATCTGCATAGTTCAGGGAAACCATACTGTTCAGATGGTTTTGGCACTTCCACTCAGAACTTTCACATTCTGATGTGGAGGTTGATGGTGTCTCTCATCATCTGCACAAGAATGCTCAGTATATTTTAATCCTACAGACACAATAAGATTGTACATTCAGCGTGGTCCACATCCTTCAATAAATTCGTGAATGGTTAATTATTGGAACATACATTTTTAACAACTAAGAGAATTCCACGATGCAAGCATTGGCATTTTGACTAATGCTGAAGAAAGGTTTATTTTTAAGTAGTTTGTAGCGGAAAAGAGTTTTGATTATGATGGCTATTCCAATGTACATGGTTAGTGGCAACCAGTCAGCCAATAGCCATTCCTTCCTTCCGGCCTTGATCATCAGATATGTTTAAATTTCATCATAGCTGTCAGAGTACTCACTGGTAGCTGTTGGATGACTCCTGTCTCCACAAATGTTTCTACATTAATAGCACTATAGAGAACCTGGATACTTGTATTTAATCACTGAAGTGTTAAATTTGACTCACTTTGTTTCTGGTTCTGGAATAAACTTTTAAATGCACATAGATTACATTCTACATCCAGTGTTGTTGTTAATGTCTTATTTAAATGGCAGGTATTGCATTTTGCTGTGTCATACATAGGTGCCTGGTGATGGCTAGTAGTTTCCTTAAAAGCTAGATACACATAAAGTGATCGTAATGATGTGCTTTAGGAAAATGAGACGAAGCATTACTTCATATCCTGTTATTTCATTGCGGTATGTTGTCCTCGGAGCTGTCGTTCGTTATGAAGTTAGCAGGGTTGCCACAAGTTCTGGAAATCAGGGAATTTCAAACATGACAGGTAAATCAGAGAAATATTAGGGGAAATTTGTAAAAAAAAACTGAAAATCTCATTTTGTCTCAGTAATTGAAATAGTTTGTTTACTGAGGTGATGGGCATTTGTCATTGACTAGGTGCAGCTGAGTACATGCACCCCTTCCCCACTCCCTCATTACTACTGCATCACCCATTCCTACCACCCCATTTGGCTTGAAGTTGGTGCTGGCACAACTTCTTGCTTCTAGCCTAGCAGCTGCTGATGAGAGGCAGGGAAGCATGAGGAATGGTTTGTTTGGATCTGATTCTCAGAGACTGTAGATGCAGTGACCAATGACGATAGTCATGTGTGTGTGGGTTGTGTCTGAGTGATTGTGTCAATGTGTGGCATTTTGGTTTTCTGAAGCTATGGCTGAATATTTAGGTGTGAGAGTGTGATTCTTTCCTATGTACCTGTCTACAGCTCAGCAATCGTCTTTGCGGTAAGTTGCTACCTGTCCTCATTGTTATTGATTCTCAGAGTACTTGTTCAAGTTACCTTTTGCATCAATTGGATCACCGTGGTCTCATTTCAACATGTTGTCTGTGGCTCATGAATAGCTGGCCACACAAGGTGATTTCTGTGACGGGTCAAAACCACAGGTCGTTTCTGCTGATATCTGTAATGGATCAGGCCTGCTGATCTGGCACCATTTAGTTCCCACTAATGTGCATGCCCTGCCCGTCGGATCAAGTCTCACCAATCTTCCAGCAGGCCAGGTCTGTTTGTGTCGTAATGCAGTGGATTTTCATGGTTTATCCATGAACCCACAACTGGTGTTCTTCAGCAGGCCAGAGGCCGTGGACTATATAGATCTCAAGAATTGCAACTCTCACCATAAGAACCTATTCTACCTCACCCTCTTAGATTTTGCTGAAAGTTGGTATACTTATAGTGGGCACTGAGACTAAGAAAAATACCAAATTTCAATTTTTTATCTCCAACAATTCCTGAAATATGGCTATGTAAACTTTTCAAAACCCAGCCAAAAATGTGTGAATGGGCTTTTTAAATTGTCCTAGGACCTGCCCTTATTGAGCTAGAGAACTGGGAAAGGTGTCATTTTGCATGCTCTTTCCAGGGACATACAACAAAACATAGCTTCTAATTAATAACCTTTTTCAAAATACTAATTAATATTTTGATTTAATTTTAATTTTTTTACAAAAAATACATAATTGAAAATTTTCAAAATATTTCCATAACTACTACATACTATACAAATCACATGGCAAAATATAAATCTGGGATGATGATGGGTTCATTGTTAAAAAAATTATTCCGGACTCTTGTTTTTCACTAACGACCCTAGTTTGACCAAATTGTCCTTTAACAAACAGGAATTTCTTTAAAATATACTGAAAGGTAAGTAAAAAGTATTAAAAATATCAAAACATCACCTTATTAAATCAAAACCAATCAGCATATTTTATAATTAAGTTGATTGCCTATTTTAAGTTCATACAACTTCACTAACAATATATTAACTGATATAACAAAAACAAGAAATTGAGCATTTAACTACAAACTGAAATAAAGTATGAATAAGTACAAGTATTTACATAATAGTTCTGGTCCATGATGTTTGAAATGGAACTATTAAACAAATTAAACACGTAATGCTTGTTTTTTAGTAACAGCTATCTGTACAGGGTTATCACAAATGATTGAAGCGATTTCACAGCTCTACAATAGCTTTATTATTTGAGATATTTTCACAGTGCTTTGCACACACATACAAAAACTCAGTTTTTTTTAGGCATTCACAATGTTCGATATGTGCCCCTTTAGTGATTCGGCAGACATCAAGCCGATAATCAAGTTCCTCCCACACTCGGCGCAGCATGTCCCCATCAATGAGTTCGAAAGCATCGTTGATGCGAGCTCGCAGTTCTGGCACGTTTCTTGGTAGAGGAGGTTTAAACACTGAATCTTTCACATAACCCCACAGAAAGAAATCGCATGGGGTTAAGTCGAGAGAGCGTGGAGGCCATGACATGAATTGCCGATCATGATCTCCACCACGACCGATCCATCGGTTTTCCAATCTCCTGTTTAAGAAATGCGGAACATCATGATGGAAGTGCAGTGTAGCACCGTCCTGTTGAAAGCTGAAGTCGCCGCTGTCGGTCTCCAGTTGTGGCATGAGCCAATTTTCCAGCATGTCCAGATACACGTGTTCAACCGTTTCTTCGCTCACTGCAGGCCGACCCGTTGATTTCACCTTACAGAAGCATCCAGAAGCTTTAAACTGCGCATACCATCGCCGAATGGAGTTAGGAGTTGGTGGATCTTTGTTGAACTTCGTCCTGAAGTGTCGTTGCACTGTTATGACTGACTGATGTGAGTGCATTTGAAGCACGACATACGCTTTCGCGGCTCCTGTCGCCATTTTGTCTCACTGCGCTCTCGAGCACTCTGGCGGCAGAAACCTGAAGTGCGGCTTCAGCCGAACAAAACTGAGTTTTTCTACGTATCTGTAGTGTGTCGTGACCATATGTCAATGAATGGAGCTACAGTGAATTTATGAAATCGCTTCAATCATTTGTAATAGCCCTATACATAGCCAAATTTAACACAATAGATACTAACAATAATTTTGAAACAACTTTCTATAAAATATACATTAACACTAACCTGAGACAAAAATTAAGTTTTGAGTTGAAAGCAGTTTCCCAATAATTTGTCTTGGAACTTCACATATTACATTTTAATAAAGCTGACTGGGTTCATTAAGAATGTATGCTCTCCCTGTTAGAGTAAATGGATTCACTTTTGTGAGAACATCCACAATTGACACCCACAGGACACCTGCATGTGCAGGATAAGAGAATGACTTAGCTGGTCCACATGGATGAAGAAAAGTTATTTTCACTTAAAGTTCTTCGTTTTTTTTTTTTCTTTCTAAAATGTACCCAAGCCACCAGTGTCTGCCATATACAGTGGTGATGTAGTTACTTCCCTCTCCCAACTCTGCATATCACTGAGAAGTATTTGACTATTAATTTTGATGTAGTGTTGGGAATGAAAGTGTGAAATTACTGTGTTCCTTTGATTGTCAAGGCCTCTTCAAGTTGGCTTTTTAAGAATATTTCTGAAGCAGCATAGTCTTCTTCAGTGGAATATGCAAAATCAACATTTGTGATGTTATCTACTGCCCACTCAAATATATATTGTGCGGTTTGGATCTGATTTTGGTATGGCCTTTGCAAACTTGCACGAGCTGCCAGTCTCTTTACTGAACCCCCTACTCCATCACAAGGCCCTTTCCCATGTGCTGTGGCTGAAGAGTGCCACTCAGCTTTTATGTTGAAGTCTTCCTCATGAGGGCAGAGGTTCAGGAAGTTTTTCTTATTTTTATACTGAGTGGCAGAAATGTCAGAATAATAGTATATCTTTTTTAAAATCTTTTGAAATTTATTTGTTAGATATGAAATTAGCTTCTTTTGAAAAGTGTAAACTGCAGTTGTATTGTGCTCCAGGCAATTGGAAACAATGACAAAGCTCATATGCTCAATTTTGTATTCCTGTTTGTAATATAATCTGTTGTCTTGTCCAGTGGAAACTCTGAGCTTCATCCTGTAGAACTATACTAGATTTTTCTGAAAAATCACATATGACAACAAATTCAGATTCCATAAGGTTTTCTCTTGTGGAGTTAAGGAATGTTCGTTGTTGCTTGGCAATGAAGTCGTGCCGAATCAAAGTTGACACCTTACTACAAAATAAATCTAGGAATTCTTCAGAAGTTTTCTGAACAATTTACCGATTACATCGGTCAACTGACATCCACTGTCGGAACTGAACTTGTTCAATTAAGTTTTCATGAAAAGAGTCTTTTAAAATTTTACATATGACAGTTTGTCCTGGGCAGTATTCAGAGTTTCCCAGGTTGCAATCAACTGATGATGGGTTGCAAAGCATTTTTGCAATGCATTGCTTATAATTGTTTAAGCTTCTGTTCGTTACTGCATTTAGTTTGGCATTTTCTATCATTTTATGTTTTGGTGAGTTGTGCACATGCAGACAGTGTGTGTGCCACTCCGGCCAGCTAATAAACAATGTTTTGGTCTCAACTCAGCAAATTTAGAGAAACCTATATTTATGTTGGGGAACTTGTCTTTAAAATGTTTGTAAGCTTCTTTAAGGTTACACAAAATAAGTTTTTTTATATTTTTGTTTTATTTCCACTTGTTTCTGTAATTGTCACACAATCTTTAATACCTGGTATTACCCTGCCAACTTCATCATTTTCATATGTACAGTTTTGACAGTTTTGGTTGGTAAACAGGTAAACACTTTCCTGGTTTTGGGTTTGGAACTTTCATGAATCCTCTCTTTCAGAATTGTTTTGGACTGCCGAACAATGTAATTAGGAGCATTAAATTCCCTCATTATTTTCCTGACACTCCACTTTTCGGGCAAACTTGTAAGAATCATTAGTTTTTGCTCTGCTTATAGAATTTTTAAAGTTTATTTTAAGATTTTCAAGAACGGATTCATCAGTATCTGACGAAGTTCCAGGAGCAACAAAAAGTTTACGTGTCCTAGTGAGATTTTCTTCACTTTTAATTTGGCGTAATGCCTAGATGTTAGTTTTCTCTTGTCAGTTGGGGACTCGCCTAGTTCTTGAAGTGTTGTGTTATGTTTTAACAGCTACTGAAGTTGAAGTCAGGGTCTTGGTCTCGGATGATCATCTCTGATCCAGAAGATTCTTCTTCAACACTTTAATCACTGATGGGCTCTGGTGTATTTTTCAATTTGGTTACATCTTTCCTACATTCATCACAAATCTTGGCACCACTTGGTACTTGAGGAAATAATTTGGGCATCCATGTTGTGACATTTCAGTTTTTTTCTGTCTCTAATAAAATGATTCGATTTCTTCAATGGAACACTGCACTCTTACAGCACTGCACTTTTTACTTGGTTCCATATTTATACAAAAACCACTTATAAACTGTCCTTCAATGTATAGATTTACTTGAAAATGAACTATTAAATATAATAGATACAGGCTGGTCAACACACAGGTAACAATTGATTTGCACTAAAACCGCAGTGCACAATAATGCTGTAGGCACACAAACCCTTAGAAGGTAACAATGCAGACTACATCATCTCAACAATGGCTCCAGTCTCTGAATTATTGTACAGACATCAAGCCCTATGTATACGGTCCTCTACTGATGTACTACCTTAAAGGTCAGTTTGGTCAAACTAGGGCCGTTAGTGAAAAACAAGAGTACAGAATAATTTTTTTAACAATGAACCCATCATCATCCTACATTTATATTTTGCCATGTGATTTACAAGAGTATGAAGTAGTTGTGGAAATATTTTGAAAATTTTCAATTATTTAATTTTTGTAAAAAAATTAAATCAAAATATTAATTAGTATTTTGAAAAAGGTTATTAATTAGAAGCTATGTTTCTATCACTGGAAAGAGCATGAAAAATGCTGCAAAATGACACCTTTCCCAGTTCTCTAGCTCAATTAGGGCAGCTCCTAGGGCAATTTAAAAAAAGTCCGTTCATACATTTTTGGCCAGTTTTTTAAAAGTTTACATGACCATATTTCAGGAATGGTTTGAGGTAAAAAATTGAAATTTGGTATTTTTATTAATTTCAGCGCCCACTATAAGTATACAAACTTTCAGCAAAATCTAAGAGTGTGAGGTAAAATTTATTTAAAGTGTGTTGATTTGACATGGAATGACTCCAGTGTTGTGTTTTATAAACATTTTACTTGTTCTAGTACATTTTGGCTCTTAAAAAGTAGTTTGTCAGAAAGTATGGACAATAAGAAGAAAATTGTCAGTCGCTTGGTTTTGTATGCTATGTACTCGTATATTTCTTGAAAGAAAAATCACAAAATACCTGTAAAATAATGAATATAACACAGTGGGTAATAACTTGCATAATAGAAGCAACATTTTATTGGTGGTCACATAAGTGTTGGCTTACATAATTCTTCCCTGTCTTATACACTTTTCTAGAGGTCTAATTTTTTTCTGAGGTTATTTCTGAAATCAGTGAAGGTTTTAAATCTGTCGGGCAACTCCAATGAAATGTGCATTTTTCTCACAAAATGTTTCGTTTTATTGAAATAAAATATCAGTGATCTTAATGAAATGCACATACTATTTTGGGTTGCTTTCTCCACCTAAAACAGTTCCTTACAAAAGATGTTGATGTTCGTACTTAAGAGTTTTTCTGAGATAAGGAAACGCCATCTGCTTTCAAGTTTAAAGATATTTCCTCATTCGCACTATTGTCTTTTGTACTGTTGCTGAAAAGACAGATCTTAATTTACCCTAGATCACTAAATTTGTCGGGGAAAGATGCTAAAACTTGCGTGGAAATCAGGGAAATAGCGGGGAATTTCACTTGGGCAAACTTGTGGTAAGCCTGCTTAGATACCATCAGTTTAGATCAGTGGAAGGTAAAGATCACATGAAATATATTTCAATCTCCAAGTTTTCTTGTGATAACGAATGGTATGATTGATGTACTTTTGCCTATGTAAGCAATTTATATTCTTGTTTATTTTGTGTGCACATTAAAGCTTAGTATTGATAAAATGAACTCATTGTCGATTTTCCTGTACCACCCCTTACTCGCAATTGCTGCCATGATTGCCACCTTGTAAATGGGACACATTTACATCAAAATGAGAACAGTTATATTTAGTATCTCAACGAAAGAAGTGACACTAATTAGATATTCATATAACCAGAGTTTATCAGCTACTGTTTCTGGACTGGTCAAAATAGTTACGGTAATATGTGATTTCATCAAAATTCTACCTAATGTAGTTTAGGTACCTATTCTTACAATCAAATTAACACCCTTCATATATTTGGAAATTGTTTTATAGACTGGTAACAGTGCTTTATTAGAGATGCCATAGTGTTATTATAATATTGGATATGTAGAAATTATTTCCTCTGGTATCTCCTTGTATGCTGTGATGTCAGTATTAATATGCTTCTGTGATAGGATATTGTTGTAAAATATGTTTGATGTGTGATTGCCCTTGCCAGTGGCCTTGCTGCAGTGGTAAAATTGGTTCCTGCCAGATCACCAAAGTTAAGCACTGTCGGCTTGGTTAGCACGTGGATGAGTGACTGTCCGGTCTAGTGAGTGCTGTTGGTAAGTAGGGTGCACTCAGCCCTTGAGGCTAATTAAGGAGCTAACTTGATAAGTAGCAGCTCCAGTCACAAGAACTGGCAACAGCCGGAGAGCTGTGTGCATCCACTGACAGCAATAGGCTGAGGATGATACGGTGGTTGGTTAGTACTGTTGGGCCTTCAGAGGCCTGTTCAGATAGTATAGGTAGTTTAGTAAGATTTCCCACGGATACAGTAGCAGTTCATATTCTTGTCCTGTTTTAATTTGCCTGTTTACAAGAAGTAGGCTCTAATGAAAAGATACGAATAAGCTGGGAGCATTCAGAAAACAGTCCAGTAAAGTGTAATTTAAAAGACACTCTGTATTTGAGGCCACAAATTATTCTTAGAGCTCTTTTTTTTCCATTCTAAAACCATTAACGCTAAGAGTTGAATGTCCCTAGAAGGTGGTCCCATATTGGAGCAGTAAGTGGAACTGGATATAGTATACCTGCAGTTTTGTTTTGCTTTTATGTTCTTAGGCCATAGCACATGGATGAATTGGAAGTGTACACTGTGCAGGAAAGGGTTAAATTTTCCACAGAAATGTATCTAATTGCTGTAATGGGAAAAGAAATTATCATGCTTGGAGTTACACCAAGGTAGAGTGAACTCACTGTATCCTTGTCATGAATGATCATAAATTATTTTTTGTTGCAAATATCAAACTTAACTGCCAAATTATCCTCAACTTTCCCGTGTTCATATCTGAAATAAGTACTGATACTAAGGAAAAATCCACTGATTCAAAGGTTTTGTGCTATTAAGGAGATCAGAAAATAATAAAATTTCCTAAAAAGTAATTTTTCTCCTGCTTAAATGGGTATAATGTGCCCTTAATGCATAATTATCAGTAAACCTAAAATCCTTGACTTCATGCAACTATAAACAAATTTTCTCAAATTATTTACACCAAAAATTATTAATAAAGTTAAGTACACCAGTGCATAAATAGTAAAATAAAATTATAATAGTCACTTGATTTGAATAAGCATAAATATACTATTTCCTTCAGTCATTTGGAGTGTCATTTTCAATTACTGTGCACTTTGTCAGTGGAAGATAGTGACTTGTTGACCATTTACAGGATTCTCTTAAGATACCCCCCCCCCCCTTTTTTCTTAAACCAGTAGCATTTGTGTAATAGGTCCTGCAAAATTGAATGTGGAGATCATATATGTTGGATTTAATTAATATTAAAATTTTTCTGTGTGTGTGATATGCAGCTGTTTTAATGACAGCATCATTGTTTGAGCAGACAGTTATACCAGAATAATGCATAGTTCTGTATGAATATAAAAACCACTGGCCATCATTACTCTTTCTTTTTCTGCGACAGGGCTAGCGAAGCACCACGGCTAATAGAGTTCTGAGATTTCATTAGGTGACACCACCCTTGTTTCACTTGTGCTTAAGTTGGGTTATTGAAACTTGATAATGTATTGCATTTGTTTGGTTTTTTATTTCATGCAGGTGCATTTTTACACTGTGTAAAAGTGCTTGGGTATATGCTACTTAATGTTTCAGCTGTTTGTTACTATGTTCATGCATTTTAGACAGACATGTCCCTTACATATCGACTTTGAGAAGATTTCTGTTTGAATAAATATAGCCTAATAATTGTCATACCATTCCATGTACGTAATGTTTGATGTAGATAGTGTCAGCAATTTGGTTGAAGATTTAATATTGATGAGGCTACACGCTTTGAAGAGTTAATGTGCAGATTTTCTTAAATCTGTACTTCCTCCTTATTTCTCTGACTAGAAGGTGGTAAGTCATTTGTTTTGTGTGTTATACAAATACTTCAGTGGGGTCATACAAACTTCAAAAATTAATTGAATTTAAACTAACCAACACAGTGGAGAATACAGCTGAAGGGGAAATATTTCACACAAAAAATCACTAGTAGATGACACTCTGTCTGTGGAAGGCAAATTTGTGAACAAAAGGTACTGGACCAAATGTAGAATACGTAGAAGATAAGAGCACACACCCAGATTGAAACTGAACAGAAAATTGGATATAAACTTGGCCAACTGAGTTTGTTTCTACATCCACAAATGTAGAAGTTGACAATGTTCAGTGCAAAGATTTTATGTACTGTTTCTGATGATTAACATAACCATCATATTTTGATGATATTGCTGTGTAGTCCGTCGTAAAGTGTTAATTGATGACTGTTTTGTTCTAGTCGAGAAGAACGGTGATGTTTGTATATCAATCTTACACGAGCCTGGTGACGATAAGTGGGGTTACGAGAAAGCCTCGGAACGGTGGCTGCCCGTTCATACAGTAGAAACAATTCTAATATCAGTTATATCGATGTTAGCCGATCCCAACGATGAAAGTCCAGCCAACGTGGATGCTGCGGTAAGAAAGTTACTCTCTCTGCTTGCTAAAGAAGTGGAAAAGAAGGCTGATAGCTGAATTTAATTGCAAATTTCTAATCTTTTTCTTTAGAGTTTGAAGTTTATTGTAGTTCATGTGCCTGTTAAGTTTCAGTTAAATGAAATAAAAACATTAACGCTGTATTTGTGAAGTGTCCAAAGACAGTGAAAATAGTAGAGCAAATCTGGTGCTTCATTAAGTGTATAGTTACCACATTTGAAGTGCCAAATGTCTCAGCTGTCACTCATCAAAGCAGTAAGATTTTAACCAAAAGAATAATTTATTTCTGTTTGTGAGAGATTTTCAGGAATTATTTTCATAGTAAATGAGGTGTGATCAAAAAGAAATGGGAATTTTTTAATTTCACAGGCATTATAATCAGATTTTCAACTTTATCTTGTTGTTAAACATGTTCCTGATACATGCTGACGTTTTCAGCTGTTTTGAATGCTTAGTTTATTGTTGACAGTTGGAAAGGTTACACATGTTTTCGGGTGCTCGATCTATTTTTACTTTAGAAAAAGATGGACCAAAGAATTTGCATTAAATTTTGCCTGAAAATTGAGTAAAGTGCAGTGCCATTTATGCAATGTTGACTTTGGCTTTGGTGAATCTACTTTAAGAGAAGAGTTTGGGTGGTATAAACAGTTCAGAGAGATCTGAGAAGACAATGTGGAAAAGTAAAAATGGTTGTGGAAAATCACCAATCGTCCCAATGGAAACTACCTGAAGGACCAAGGCCAAAAAAGTTGACATGTTTGATCGCACATTGAAGTACTTCAGTTTCACAGTTTTTTTTGGATTACAATGACATACTGCATCATGTGTTCCTGTCTTATGATCGTATGATCAGTAAGTAATACTACCTGGAAGTTAAAAGCAGTTTGCATGAAGCAGTCGGAAGAAAATGACCAGAACTGTCAAAACCACTCTTGGAAGTTGCATCATGATAATGCTCCCACCAACACCTCAGTGCTTGTTAATGATTTTTGAAAAAAATACTGTTATTTGACATACATGCCCCTCTTGCGACTTCTGTTTATTCTCCAGGCTGAAAAGAACCATGAAAGTAAGTCATTTTGCCATAACTATATCTATATCTGGATCCCGCTCCAGCTACTGCTGGGTCTAGGTACTGATGAGTCCTCTCCATTTGGCTCAGTCCTCCCACCACTTTTCTTCCTCCACTTACTGCCAGGTCACACCTCTCCTTACAACAGATATTCTCACTCCTGTTTTCCACCATGTTCTTGGGTGCCCTCTAGGTCTTTTTCCATCCGTCTTTAGTTCTTCCATAATTTTGGGGAGTCTCGCCCACACATCCTCTTAACATGCTCGTATCATCTTAATTTCCTTTTTCAATTTCTTCTCCTGTACTTACTTGTTTAAGGTCCTTTCTATATCTACATTACTTACGCTGTCCATTCTTGTTTTTCCCTTAAGTGCTCTGAGAAATATTTCATTTCCCCTGCCTGCGGTCTGCTCCAGTCCTTTTGTCATTGTCCATGTTTTTCCTCCATAGGTTGACAACAGGGAAGTAATAACCCTTATGCATAAGGAGTTTTGCTTTTTCTGAAACTTCCTTTTTCGAAATCAGGTGTTTCATTGTTTGATAGAAATTGCCTTCCTTCTGTAATTTCATTGGTTATTTTCCATCACTAGATATTTCACTCCCTAAATAAATGAAACTATCTACCACTTTGAGGGGTTCTCCATTCAAAGTAACATTTCTGTTGATCCCTTTGTCTCTTCCAAATACAATTACTTCACTCTTGTCTTCATTTTTAATCCATACCTTTTCATTATTCCCTTTCACACACAAAGTTTTAACTGTACATCTACCTCTTTATCACCCCATATTACCATATCTACAAAAATCAACTTTGTCTTTTTCTTTTACTATATCTTTAACTGCCCTATTCATTCCCTCAATCACAACATTAAAAAGTGCAGGAGATAGAATACTTCCTTGTTTAAGTCCTTGTCTTATTTCGAAGTATTCAGAGTTCCCCAATGGTGTTCTAATTCTACTGTTGTGTCCTCTGTACATTGTCTTTATTACATTAATGTATCCATCTTCTATATCTATCTTCATTTCTTCCCAGTGTCTTTCCCTGTTAACTGAGTCATATGCCTTTTCTATGTCTGTAAAAATCATTATCACCCTTTTGTTACACTCCCAACTTTTTCAATCAGTTGACGGATAGAAAATATCAGGTAAATTGTGAGTCTTCCTTTCCTAAACCCATGCTGTCCTTCACTCAGCTCCTTTTTTATTGTTTCACTTATTCGATTAGTAAAATTCTTTCAAAAATCTTAGCTGTGTGCCTCATAAGGGTTGTTCCTCTGTAGTTTTTATAAAGGCTTTTATTGCCTTTGTACTATTTCTCCACACTCTTGATAGTACTCTATACAGCCACTACATTCCCACTGGATCTGCTGCTCTTATGTCCACTGATACTTCAGGTCCTGGGGCTTTCCCCCATTCATCTTCTTCACAGCTATTTCTATTTCTTCTTGGGTAATTTGTCATGGTTCTGCTTCCCAACTGCTCTCAATTTCTCCATTATTTGTTGTTTCCTCGTGTACCTGCTTCTCAGCATTTAACAGTTTCTTAATACGTTCTTTCCAGAGATCGTTCACATTCCCTGGATCTTCAGTCTCAGTACCATCCTCTGTTCCATCTTTACTGATATTTCAGAAGCCGTCCTTTAATTTTTCATAATTTTATACATCATTTTCTTATTGCTGTCCACATCAAGCTTTTTGTAAACTCTTCCCATGCCTTTTCCTTTGCTGTTTCCACTGTTTCTTTGCACTTCTTCTTTTCCTCTATATATATTTTATGGTTCTCGTCATTTTTAGTTTTCCCCCACTTTCTCCATGCTCCATTTTTTCTTCTAACTGCTTGGATTGTGGCATCACCCCACCAACTTGTCTGACTTCATCCTTTCCAGATGTTCTAGTGTATACTTTTTGTGCTGCTTCGACTAGTGTCTTTGAATAAACTCCATTCTTTTTCTAGATTGCAGAAAACTTCTTTTGGAAATTTTTGTGTGATTCTCTATACTTGTCAGCACTTCCACTCTCCTTCAGTTTCCAATCCTGTATCCTTATCACTTTCTTTTGTTTTATATTTTTCACACACTCATTCATTTTTATTGTCCCACCAGTAATATATGGACTCCATCTGCACTCGCACTTTGAATTACCTTCACGTTTGTTACTTTCTCACCCCATTCCCTCTCTACTAGAATATAATCAGTTACACTCTTGGTTCCTCCATCCAACTGTATTTGGTGATAACATGACTTTCTCTCTTCAGAAACCAGCTGTTTGCTATTTTCATTCCATTCCCCTGGCACAAATCCAGGAGTCATTCTCCTCCTTAATTTCTGCCTCCATATCTAAAACATCCCAACACTTGCTCAAATCCCTTTCTGTCTTTCCCTACCTTTGCATTAGAATCTCCCATCACTATATTAGTACTCTCTATATAGTTTTCTAAGTCATTTTCAAAGTCATTTTCAAAGTCCATCTTATCTTCTTCACTACATCCCACTTGAGTTGCATAAATCTAGATAACTTTTAGTGTTTCTTTTTGAAATATCAGGTTTAAGATTATGATCCTGTCTGATATGTATCTCACACTTTCAATAAGCTTTGTACATTCTTATTCACCATCACTGCCACACCATTTCTTCCAAACCTGTTATTCCCACTCCAGTACAGTTTTCCTCCTCCTCTCTAATTATTCTCACATTTTCCCTTCCACTTCGTTTCGCCTAATCCCAAAATGTAGGTTATTTTTAGTCCATTTGGTTTCATCTTGTACTGATGAATATCATCAGGTCTCCCATCATTCGTGCCAGTACTTGAAGCAGTGGAGTCAAATCCTGAGTGGTTTGTTCCAAGGCTCATCTGTGTTTTGAAAGTAATATATGAAGACTTTCCTGCTGGCTTGCTAAGCCTAATGCGAGAAAGGATTTTCTGTTGGGGTTGTCTGCGTTAGGAGTTTCTCTGCCACCACAAGGCTGTGGTTCCTTTCTCATTTAATCTCCAGAAAGAAGGGTTGCCTCATCTGCGAGCAATGCTGTTCAGAAGTCTTTCTTCTCTGCCATTGCTGCCATTAAGGCCTTCACCCATAACCCTGGGCATGAGTTCCATGTTATACCCCACGGGATTCCCATCACTGAGTTAACAACAGAACAGAAGCACTGAAGGAATTGAACACACAACAAAAAGTGAGTTCCAGAACTGCTTCCAAGATGTATTTATCTGAGGCGCATTACTTTAAAGGGGACAAATGTGATGATGAACAAATAAAGATTCTATAGGAAAAACAAATTACCATTACCATTACAGTGTGTATTCAAAATTAAATTGAAAATTGTGGAAGTTTAATTAAACATGTTGAGTAGAATCACTTGCCTTCTTAAGACAGAAAATAATGCATTGGTCTCCTCTGCCCTTTCTTCTCCTTTCTTGTCTGTCGTATTTCTTTTTAGCATTTTAATCCCCTGTTCGCAATCTCATTTGATTGTTTTTTGTCCTATCAAGGATGTTTGAAATCACTCTAATCTTCATAGTAGCGGAACAACAGGTCTTGCTTTGCTTGAGCTGTTACTCTCACCAGTCAATTTTTTTATTATTATTTTTTCTAAACCCCCCCCCCCCCCTCCCCCCGGAAAAGCTTTACACGATTTTAAAGATTTTCGAAAATGTTCTGACAATCCCACATCATCATGTGAGAACCTGCAAAAAAGACTTTCTACATTTTCACAGTTCGTGTGATAGGAAATCATTGCCAGGCACAACATTTTAAATTATTACTTCAGTACTACTCACTCTATTTGCAGACAGTATCCACTTACACCACTGAATGTACCTGCAAAAATTGTCTTTGACAACACATTTTTCAGGAGATATGTCATCATAAACGTTTCAGATGTGTGAAAATCTAGGTTTCGCTTAAAATGGAGTGCAAATTACTCAGACTATACTCATCCTGAATCCAGTGGTTTGTAATGAGAGCACGTGGTGACTGCCAACAAACCTGAAACATAATGTCAGACCTTTCCTAAACGTCCTCACTTGCATTAACACATTTGTAATCAGACATCTGACACTGCTTTATATATGGGAGTTAAATTCTTTAAAGAATTTGAAGTTGGGGGGGGGGGGGGGGGGGTGTTACTGGTATTAAATGACACAAGCACATTGTCTTTTGTTTGTCTGCCTAGATTTCATTTCAGGCAAATAACATAATTTTTATTGCAAAGAGCGTGCTATGCACTTGTATATATTATTTGTGATGTGTGAATAGAGCATCACCTTGTTACCATACATTCTCGTGCAAACCCCCCTGCGGGTTGGAGGTTAGAATATGTCCGAGGTATTCTTGCCTGTCGTAAGAGGCGACTAAAAGGAGTCCCTCCCCCTCAAGGGGGTAGTTTACGCCTGCGTCCGGAGACGGACGGTTCCACGACTTACATTTGTGGTCGTTTTGGTTTTTCGCTTATTCTGGTTCCTTCCTTCCTTCCTTCCTTCCTTCCTTCCTTCCTTCCTTCCTTTGTTTCCTTTCTTTGTCCTCCCTCTCTCACTGTCTTCCTTACTTTTTACCTTGCCTTCTTCCCCTTGCCTTCTTCCCCTTGCCTTCTTCCCCTTGCCTTCTTCCCCTTGCCTTCTTCCCCTTGCCTTCTTCCCCTTGCCTTCTTCCCCTTGCCTTCTTCCCCTTGCCTTCTTCCCCTTGCCTTCTTCCCCTCCCTCTCTCCCCCTTTTTTTCCTCTTCTTCTTTCCTCCCAGTGCGTGCCTGAAGGCCGACCCATGTGTTTGCACACGTAACTGGTAACGGGGTAATGCGTAATTCCCCGCCCTGGGTAGACAAGTAAGGCATGCATGTACACCCTGGTAAAGGCCAGGCCCAGGGAGGGGTGATTGCCTGAGCTGATACCTTCTGACCATGCCGATTGGTCCTTCCGTCCATTTCTCGGGAAGTGTGACCTGAGGTGTAAACATTCACCTAAGATGGGAGTGCCCTCTGAGAGGGTCCCCACAAGGAAGGAGCGCACCATCGGAGACGCTGGTAATCATGGGGGATTCCTCCGCACTGGATTTCTCTTCTTCTTCTCTCTCGACTTCTGCCCAAAAATGGAAACTTGACCAGCCACCAGTGACAAAAGTACTACTGCCTGCCCCAAAGTTACTCGTAATTTCTAGATCTGAGGATGGAAAGGATTTTTCATCTGTCAACCCTTTCATTATTCAGAAGGTCATAGATGCCATAGCCGGACCTGTCAAGTTTTGTACCAGGATGCGTAACGGTACCTTTTTGTTAGAAACTGAGCGCGCCTTTCAGACACACAAACTACTTCAGTCCACACTCCTGTACACGTTCCCTGTCTGGGTGGAGGCTCACCACCGCACTTTGAATTCGTTGCATGGTGTGGTATACACTAGATCACTTGACGGTTTGACTGACAAGGAGATTCGGTCTTTCCTTGCTGAGCAGGGCGTGACGGCTGTCCATAGGGTCATGGAAAGGGTCGACAATGACCTTTTACCGACCCGGACACTTTTCTTGACCTTTGATAGTGTTCAGCTGCCGTCGCGTGTCAAAGCGGGCTATGAGGTTGTTTCTGTTCGCCCCTATGTCCCAACACCTGCGCGCTGCTACCAGTGTCAGCATTTTAATCACACCTTCCAGTCTTGTTCTAATGCGGCTAAATGCGTCACTCGTGAGAGGGATGCCCATGAGGGTGACTGTCCACCTCCGTCTCCTCGTTGTGTGAACTGTCAGGGTGACCATTAAGTGTCCTCCCGCGACTGTCCCATCTACAAGGATGAATGCTGTATACAGGAAATTCGGGTCAAAGAGAAAGTGTCCACCTCGACTGCTGGCAAGCTATTTGCTAATAGGAAGCCCAAACTGCACCCAGCAGGGAAATACAGTACTGTCCTCGCCTCTCTTCAGCCTACCAGGGATGTGTCGACGCAGACATGCGATTTGACCTGTAGCGCTACAGTCGTCCGTTCGGCCAGTGCCAAGATCGCCCGGTCAACGTCTCCTCCTCCCGTCACCCCTAAGATACAAGCACCTTCATCAGCTTCTGCCAAGACTAAGACCCAGAAGTCAGATGCACGGGCCTTCAAGAAGGAACTGTCCCGTGAAGACTTCCTACGTACACCAAACTCCCAGCCATCGGCCAGTATTTCGACTAAACAACCTTCCAAGAAGGCTCACAGGAAGCAAAGTTCTCCTCCTCCGCCTCGGCGCGTTTCTTCTCCTGCGCCGCCCAGCAGTTGCCGCCCCAGGCCGTCATCCATTTCGCCTGGCCCTCACCGCTGTTAGCCGAACATCTGGCTGTTCACCAGTGAAGGAAGCTCCCCCTCCCAGCCATCTTAACATGGTGGCCAACGAACCTCTTGAAAAAAATGATGGTGACGCTCCTCCTATTGATAGCGGCAGCAGTGATCACTCGAAACAAGGCCCTCGGCAGCCTTTGAGGTGACCTCTTCTTGCTTCTCCTTTTTCTTCTCACGATGGCACTTCTTCAGTGGAATATTCACGGCATTCGCTCCAACCGAGAGGACTTAAAGTTGCTGCTATGCTTGCACTGTCGGCTCATAGTAGCTCTGCAGGAAATGAAGCTACACCCATGCGATCAAATTGACTTGGCACACTAGGCCTCCGTGCGTTTTGACCTACCCCCTGTGGCAGGTATTCCGGCTCATGGAGGGGTTATGTTGCTGGTCCAGGATAATATCTACTACGATCCCATCACATTGCACACCGATCTGCAGGCAGTTGCCATCCGAATTACTCTCCCCACTTTTCCATTTTCCATTTGCACAGTTTACACTCCATCATCGTCTGCCGTTAGACATGATGCCAATTATTGCTCAGCTACCTGCACCATTTTTGTTGACTGGAGACTTCAATGCCCACCATCCCCTTTGGGGCTCTCCAGCATCCTGCCTGAGAGGCTCCCTGTTAGCAGATCTTTTCAACCACCTCAATCTTGTCTGCCTCAATACTGGCGCCCCTACTTCTTTTGGACACAACTCTCACCTGTTCCCATTTAGCCTTCTCTATATGTACTACCCAACTTGTAAGCCGGCTTGAGTGGTACGCTCTTTCTGATACGTATTCGAGTGACCACTTCCCTTATGTTATCCATTTCCTGCATCATACCCCATCTCCATGCTCAACTAGTTGGAACATCTCCAAAGCAGACTGGGGGCTCTTCTCTTCCAGGACGACATTTCAGGATCAAAACTTCGCAAGCTGCGATAGTCAGGTCGCACACCTCACGGAAGTCATTCTCACTGCTGCTGAATATTCCATCCCTCATACTACTTCTTCTCCACGTCACATACCGGTCCCCTGGTGGACCGCAGCATGTAGAGACACTTTACGTGCTCGTTGACGTGCTTTACGCACCTTTAAATGCCACCCTACGATGGCGAATTGTATTAATTATAAACGATTACGCGCGCAGTGTCGTCGTGTTATTAAAGAAAGCAAGAAAGCAGCTGGGCTGCTTTCACAAGCTCCTTCAACAGTTTACTCCCTCTTCTGTTGTCTGGGGTAGCCTGCACTGGCTATCTGGCACTAAGGTCCACTCACCAGTTTCTGGCTTGACGGTCGCGAATGACGTCCTTGTGGCCCCTGAGGATGTCTCCAATGCCTTCGGCCGATTTTTCGCAGAGGTTTCGAGCTCCGCTCATTACCACCCTGCCTTCCTCCCCCGAAAACAGGCAGAGGAGGCAAGATCACTTTACTTGCATTCCTCGAATCATGAAAGTTATAATGCCCCATTCACCATGCGGGAACTCGAAAATGCACTTGCCCGGTCACAGTCCTCCACTCTGGGGCCTGATTCTATTCATATTCAGATGATGAAGAACCTTTCTCCTGCGGGTAAAGGTTTTCTTCTTCGTACTTATAATCGCATCTGGATTGGGGGTCATGTTCCCACATGCTGACGCGAATCTATTGTTGTCCAGATTCCTAAGCTGGGGAAGGACAAGCACTTGCCTTCCAGTTATCGACCCATTTCCCTTACCAGCTGTGTCTGTAAGGTGATGGAACGAATGGTTAACTCTAGTTTGGTTCGGCTGCTCGAATCTCGACGCCTACTTACCAATGTACAATGTGGATTTCGTAGGTGCCGCTCTGCTGTTGACCATCTGGTTACCCTGTCTACCTTCATTATGAATAACTTCTTGTGGAAGTGCCAGACAGTGGCTGTGTTCTTTGATTTGGAGAAGGCGTATGACACCTGTTGGAGGGCGGGCATTCTCCGCACCATGCATACATGGGGCTTTCACAGTCGCCTCCCTCTTTATTCGTGCGTTTTTAAGGGATCGACAGTTCAGGGTACGTGTGGGTTCTGTCGTGGCCGACGCCTTTCGCCAGGAGAATGGGGTGACACAGGGCTCAGTTTTGAGTGTTGCTGTCTTCGCCATAGTGATCAATTCAATAATGGATTGCCTCCCAGCTGATGTATCGGGCTCCCTTTTCATGGATGATTTTACCATCTACTGCAGTGCACAGTGTACATGTTTCCTGGAGCGCTATCGTCAGCGTTGTCTTGACCGTCTTTACTCCTGGAGTGTCACCAATGGCTTCAGTTTTTCTGCTGAGAAGACGGTGTGTATTAACCTCTGGCGCTACAAAGTTTCTCCCACTGTCCTTACATCTTGGTCCCATTGCTCTCCCATTCGTGGAGACAACAAAATTGTTTGGTCTTACATTTGACAGGAAACTCAGCTGGTCTCCACATGTCATATTTGGCTGCCCATTGTACCCGTTCCTTAAATGTTCTCCGTGTTCTCAGCAGTAAGTCGTGGGGAGCGGATCGAACCGTCCTACTTCACCTATATCGGTCGATCGTCCGCTCAAAGCTGGATTAGCTTTGTATACTCCTCTGCACGGCCGTCCATCTTACGCCGCCTCAACTCTATACAAAATCGGGGGTTATGTCTTGCGATCAGAGCGTTCTATACTAGTCCCGTCGAGAGTCTTCATGCTGAAGCCAATGAATTGCCACTAACCTACCGGCGCGATATACTGCTTTGTCGGTATGCCTGTCGGTTATTATCAGTGTCCAACCACCCGTCTTACCGTTCCTTTTTTGACAAATCTCTCGACTGTCAATACAGGTTGTATGTATCTGCCCTGATACCCCCTGGAGTTCGCTTTCGTCGCCTCCTTGAGCGCCTTGATTTTTCACTCCCTGCAACCTTTAGAGTGGGCAAGAGCCAAACGCCACCTTGGCTCCAGGCTCAGGTTTGCATTCACCTTGACCTCAGCTCGCTCCCAAAGGAGGTTATCCTAGCTTCAGTATACCGCTCGCGGTTTGTCGAACTTCGTTCAAAGTTCATTCATGCGATCTTCATTTATACAGATGGCTCTAAGACCAATGACTGTGTCGGGTGTTCTTTTATTGTCGGGGCACACGGTTTCAAATACCGGCTCCATGGCCATTGTTTGGTCTTCACAGCTGAGCTATTTGCCCTCTATCAGGCTGTTCTTTACATCCTTTGCCACCGACATTCTGCTTATGTCATCTGCTCTGATTCCCTGAGTGCCATCCAGAGCCTCAGTGATCTGTATCCAGTTCACCCATTCGTGCACCAGATCCCACGCTCTCTGCAGCAGCTGGTGGACGACGGTTGTCAGGTTACCTTTGTGGGTTCCTGGCCATGTTGGTATCCCTGGGAACGAAGCTGCAGATGCCGCGGCCAAGGCTGTGGTCCTCCAGCCTTGGACAGCTTCTTGTTGTGTGCCTTCATCTGGATTTAGCAGGGTCATCTGTCAGCGCATTTTATCGCTGTGGCATGCCGATTGGTCTACACTTACTGAAAACAACCTTCGGGCCTTGAAACCTCTCCCCACGGCTTGGACGACCTTTCCTCGGCGGGAGGAGGTTGTTTTGGCCTGGTTACGGATTGGACACTGCCGGTTCAGCCATTGCCATCTGCTGACGGCTGCACCGGCACCGTTCTGCCCATGTGGGCAATTGCTGACGGTACACCACATTTTAACGTCCTATCTGAATTTTAATACACTGTGCATTGATCTTGGCCTGCCATGTACTCTGAATGACATTTTAGCGGATGACCCAGGAGCAGCTGCTCGTGTTCTTCATTTTATCCACTTGACAAACTTGTCTGAGGACATTTGATTATGCTTTCTTCTTTTAATCCCTTGCCAGTTAATGTCTTTTATAGTGTTGTCCTTTTCAGTTGCTGTTTCAACCTTGTGCCTCGCAGTGCATTCATAACTTAGTCTGGGCGCTAATGACCACTGTAGTTGTGCGCCACAAAAAAAACTCGTGCAAAACACATCCCCTTTTCTATTCTGTTGTTCTGTTTACACTCTTGACTAATTTGCGTAGCAATGGAATGCAGCAGTTTTCTTTCATATTTTATTCCCACAACTAATTATCTTGATGTTTCCTGTCCGAGTCCTAATCATTCTGTACTTACAGATGTATTCAGCCAGTGCTTCAGTAAAACTAACTAGTTCCTTCCAGTCCTTGAAAAATCACTAGGATTATAGGATTTCTGATACTTATTTAGAAGTAGACAACTGTAGCAACCATCATTATATGGTTGCTAATCCATATTTTTTTGTTTGTTTGTTGTCAGAAGTAGGGAAAGTTGATTATAATGTTATTACCCTGAATTAACATTTAAACATTTCATAGCACTGGCAGTTTTTCCACACTTCCGTAAAAGGAACTGTACTTTGAGTCAAAGTAATTTATACTGCAAATTTAATCCATTGATCACAAATTAACATTGCTGTGAAACATTTTCAGACTTGTTCTATTTCAGTAATTCATGCACAGCTTTAATTTGGGATATTGCATTGAAATTATCTGTAACTAATAGTTTGAGTAACTGTCAGTTAGTGCATATAATTGGCACAACTCTTTCCTGTTACAGAAAGAATGGAGAGAAAACTACGCAGACTTTAAGAGAAAGGTTGCCAGGTGTGTACGAAGAAGTCAAGAAGAATGTTTGTAGGGCATTTTTATTTCATTTGGGGAGACTTGAGAAAGAGGTGTGTACTTGCAAGACATATCTGATTAATCAGATACATGCACACAATTGCAATGTACTGCTCTTGGACTGAGAAATTAAATTAACTTTGTTACCTTAATTTGTGTGAGTGATCTTTGTGGGCTTTCCATGAAATTGTTTTTTATTTTTTTAGGGGACACCATGATGAGGGCTGGATCTCTGTGGGCAATGAGTGTGATAATTTAAACTTTTCAATTGTGGAATTGTGAAAAATAGTGTGGCCATCACCTGTTTTTGGGAACCGAATATGCACATTAATCAGCTCAGTGAGAAACTGAATTACCATTACTTCCATGCTAGTGCTTGTGGGGGTGGGGAGTAGGTAGGAGAGGTGACGGAAAGAGTCACCTGTGCAGTCGCAGTCCTCCGTCGGCTGCAAGCTGTTTCCACCGCACCGACAGCACTGTGCAGGAGCCTTCGCTCCCGTCACCTGGTGTGCTCCGCAGGAAGACATCGCCTGGGTCTCCCCGGTATTGAGAGAGAGGAAAACCTTTTGTGCCAGTGGCACCGTTTTGGTGTGGACATCAGCCAGACAGTTGCCTTCTTATTGTGTTTTTTTAATCAAAGGGAAACGAAACTATTTCTGGAATGATAGCCTGTGCAGGAAGTGCTTCATTTGTGATCTGGGTGACAGCAGGAAAAGAGTATTTAGCTGCCTTCTCACCCCAGCCCCATTTGCTCATTAGGCTCATATGAAATGCAGGCCATTACTGCTGACCATGGAAACTCCACATGCCCACTTTAAGTATGAGGACAATGTGATGGGGGGAAGGAGTTAGCCTGTGCGCATGTTGAGAGTTCGTTTTTACTATGATTTTTACATTGATTTTTCCTGCCTCAGAATCAGATTTTCCGTGACACCCTGTATACTAGCTTTTCTGACTTGTTTGGCACTGTGGCCTCTTGAGCACAACCTTGCTAGAGGTCTGTACAGATATTGTATATAATATACACATGGTCCAAATGTGTTTGACTGGCATCTGTACTGTTCAACACTTCATAACGTTTCTCTTACCCTGTGCCCGCGCACAGTGTGCAGCGAAAGACTTTTCAGTGAGTGTGCTTTTTTTTTTTTAAGTTTAATACTAAAATATAAATAAATGCATCTAAAGTTTGAGTGTAATTGAGATTTCATCTGAAGCATACTAATTTCATTCTGTGACAAATGGAGACACAGCTATAAAATTTGCAATACACTTGTCCTGGAAAGTAATGACTGCTGTATTCAGGGATAAAATTAGTGTACTGCATGTACTCTTTACCCTCACATTTTTCCTTTTTTATGCTCAACAAATTAGATAACATTAGCTTAAGTAAGCATAAAAGACGATGGTAAAAATGGAGGTTGTACATTTAGATTTTGCATTTGTCACTTTCATACTTCTGAATCTGCAGTGTGGTCATTTTTAAATCTGTTTGAAAACAATTTTGTATGCTGTTGTTGCTGTGATTCATTAAGGCAAGACCAGTTTTGTTTGAACTGGTACAGCAACTTATCTGCATGTTTCCCCCAGTTGAAAATTGTTAATTTCAGCTTGTAAATTTGTTTCAAGTAATTGGTGTCTGATGATATATTTTAACTGCCCCTGAAGTGTAACTTAGGGATTTTTTTTTGTTTTAAGCCTATTGCTCCATTTTTCCAATAAAACATGCAAAACTGAAAGGCCAAATGCTGAATGTTATTTTGTTACCTCTGTTCCTCTTGAATTTGGTTTATGTGAAACACAGATTAGTGGGTGCAATGTTTGAAAAGTGCTAAAATAATCTGATGCTTGACACTGAAGAGTGAAATAACAAAATTTTACTGTACTGTGTAAAAGTATATAATACACCTTCTACCGTTTGGCTATTACATTATACCTGTTATTATGTAATGGGGGTCAGTAAACAGATGGATAAAAAACATACATACACATCTAACAGCATGTACTGTGTGCTCCAGAATCAAAAACAGCTAAAATTATTCTGTGATCAAAGTATATAAAACCCGAATGGTGTTTATATTTTATACCAGTCTTCATGACTAAACCTTCCAAGTTACAACAAATGTTAGAATAAGTAATGGGGCCCAAAATATGTCATGTGTGGACCAGAGCGACTTGGTAATATTCAGTTGACCTGGCTATGGACGTCAGGGAAGAAATGTTATTTCGCCTCAGTTTTACCATAAATTGTATATTTTTTCATAAAATACGGATATGGCTTATTGTATTTGTCACAATGCTTGTACTGCATGAGTGCTCACCATTTGCCAGTTGAAAATGTTAAGATCCAGTTTCTTGGTAGATCACACCTGAACACAAGAAGCATTGGCAACTCAACACACTTAATTTTATAGCGCAAGGAGAAAACGTCAGTGCGTGATGATAGTAAATGAGCTCTGAAAATGTTTATTCCATTATGTTCATATTGCTTTGCCCACTGCTATGTTTTGGCAACAGCCTAACCTCAGTCTGCATGTGCAAAGTGTACTACTGCAGTGGTCTGAGGCAGTATTTATAAGCTAACTAGCTGACCCAACAGACTTCGTCCTGTCAAAAAGATTTGTAATATGGCAGTTTTTTTGCCTACGTATTTAAAAAAATTCTCCTGAACAGAACCGTCACCCTGGTGATACGGCGTTGTGAATAAAAAATAATTAAATAAAACATATATAAGGATTTAAAAGTAAGTAATCGCTTTATTGTTAATCATGTGAATCATAATTATTATTATTATCATTGTAGTGCTTTGTGGTATACGATGTTTTTTGTTTGATTACCTGGCGCATAGATAAACAAATCTCATGGTTTTCCAACACGGGAACAGGCAACATACAATTGACCATGTGAGAAACATGGGTTTTCTAGATTAATACCACAAACACTTAATGATTGCCCCTGGGACTTGTTTATAGTCATAGCAAAAGCAAGCCGCACTGGAAACTGTAGTCGTTTAAACTCAAATGGCACATCAGTCGGAATCATTGGGATGCGCGGTATGAGAACATCTTCTCTTTTATACTTTCCTTTGAGTATAGTTGCTTCTATCACATTGTTTAGTAATTTTTTTATCGCTAACCGTGTACCGTTGCAAAGACGCGGTTGGTTGATATTTCGCAACATTATAACCACCGATCCAACCTTTAATTGAAGATTGTGAGGTGGCAATCCTGGCAAATCCAGCGAGTTTAAAAATTCCGGTGGATAGTTGACTACATCATCTTGATTAGTAGCCGAATCAACTGATTTATATATCCTCAATTCGCCTGTAATTTGTTCTTGAATTTTGAAATTTAATTCATTTACATCTATGTTTTTTGCAGCCAGTATAGCTCGTTCGCTCAACCAATCATGGTTTCTGTAATTTTGAGAAACATCTGGAAACACCTTCTGAATAAGTTCATCTTTTGATCGAGTTAACTGACAAAAACTTTGAGGAAAGTTAATGCAGCCAGTCAACATGTCTATAGGAAATTTGCCATTACCAATGTCAATGAGTTGTTTAGAGAATATGTTTCCAGATTGGTCATTTCGCAACTCGACACGCATATTCTTGCTTAAATGAAGTACTTTGACATGTTTCCACAAGTTGGAGGACTTTAGACGTGCATTGAGTTCATCAGCTGGCGTTGATCGTGGAATCACTGGCAATGTTTGACGAAAATCTCCTGCTAATAAAATCATTGCACCACCAAATCGGTTGTTATTGCTCCGTAGATCTTTTAAGGTTCTGTCTAAAGCCTCCAAAGATTTTTTATGTGCCATCGTGCATTCATCCCAAACAATCAATTTACATTGCTGCAAAACCTTTGCCATTGCAGAGTTCTTCGAAACGTTGCAGGTTGGAGTTTCATTGCTTTGCATATTTAATGGCAATTTTAGTGCTGAATGGGCTGTTCAACCACCTTCAAGCAAAGTTGCTGCGATTCCCGACGAAGCGAGTGCAAGTGCAATTTTATTTTGTGAGCGAATTGTTGCTAATATTAATGAAATCAAAAAAGTTTTTCCTTTACCACCAGGTGCATCTAAGAAGTAAATCCCTCCAGTTTCATCATTTGTTACTTTCATAAGAGTTTCAAATACATACTTCTGTTGTTCAGTTAACAGTGGAAGATTTGTTTGAATTAATTCTTTCAAAGCGTTGAGATCATACAGTTTTTCTCAATGCAACTCTTGGTTAAAAGCGTCATGCATTGGACGATTGGGCGCGGTCAGGCCTAATTGAATTAATAGTTTGTTTGACATTATCAAGCACATGTCCTCAATTGAAATCAATGCTTCATTGTAAATTTCTTCACTGATTCGTATATTTGGATTTCCCATTCTATTCCGTATTTGATACAAAATATCATCACACATATAATCTTTGTACTTGATCCACAAATCAATTGGGTTTGATGGGAAGCATGTAGATATGATTATAGAAAACAATGTTCGTATTTGATGAGCGTCATTTTCAAGCAATTGCAAACGTTGACAGGCTTCTCTGTAGGATCCACACAATTCACCATGAACAGTTCGTAACTGTTGGAATGATGTTGGGCCACGTACATTGACTAATAGCAGTCGTAAATAAAAACATTCATCATTGCTTGGATGTACTGAATAAATCCGGCCAATCGCATCGGTGGAATATACATCTGTATATCCTGGAACTGGTTTTCCTTGTTTCCGTCGTATAAATCTCCTTGAGGATTGATTCCAGGTATAATATTTTGGCATTTCAGAATATAGCAATGTTTGTGCGAAATGATCGTTTTGGCATGTCTCAAAAAAACTGGTTAATGTAGTAGATGGTGGCTGAGCAGCTCTTTGTACTGCGTTCTGTGCTGTAAAATACACTCTTTGTCCATTTTCTAAATGCACAGCTAAGTGAACAACAGAAGGGTGTCTCTCATGAATAGGAAAAGAAAATATTCGCCAAACTGCTTCATTACTACTGACATAGCGGCCCATTTGGTATTGGGTAACTTCATCATTGGAATTCTCTGCACCAATTCCAATCACAGCCATATCACTCCCTTTGGTTACATATTTGCAAATGTATTTAATAGATTTCACTGAATGGCAAGATTCAACGTTGATGTGTGCTTTGAATGTCTTTGATCAAATGGGTGAATATGGAACAATCCAACGATTATCTATTTCAATATCTTGTTGATTTAATTTGACAATTGTTGATTTTCCATTGTCTGCTGTCGATCTGCGACGATACAATGGATAACCGTCATTACCAGTAATTGTTTCCGATATTAATGTCCGTGGATATCGTTTTGAACATTTACCATCCATCATACACGGTGAATTTTGATTAAGAGTTCCACAGGGACCATGTATCATGTTTTTGAGAACTACCTCATGCAATCCAGGATCTACTTGTACATTAGGGATTTCAGCTGATATCACTGCATCAACTTCATTTGGCCTTATCTTTTCAACCAACCAAATCAAAATGTGTGCATGTGGCAATCCTCGTTTCTGCCACTCCACAGAATACATCCAGCAGCGTGTCTCACCAAACACATTATGTTTTACGATGAAATCCATTAAAGATTTCAACTTTTGTCTAAAGACTCTGGCTGTAATATCATGACGATCAATGGGTGATTGCCCAGGGAATAACTCCTGCTTGATTTCTATCCATTGCGGATTGCATGTAAATGTGATGAACAAATCTGCTGTACCATAATGACGAACATACGACATGGCATCTTGAGCATACTCGTGCATATGCCGAGGGCTTCCGATGTATGTTGCTGGAAGAATAGTCATCCGACCGACATTCTGTGCATTTCCATCAGTATTAATCGCATCTCGAAGGTGAATATACTCTTCAGATCGGAGTTTGGTTTGATTCAACCTGATGAATGTTAATCTCTCCGTTTCAATTTTTACATACATGTCAACAACATATTTGTGATATAATCGCCGACATTTCAATATGTGATTTTCTTTATTTTCCCGAATCATTAGGCGGTATGAATAATAGTTCATTGAACTGACTTTTTTGTTGGTTTCAGAACCTGTAAATAGATTTTCTTTTGATAACATTCAAATATAAAATTAAAATACATAATATAATGACTGAGATATTATCGCCATAGCTAAATTAATATTTTAGTTACCTGTAATGGGATTTATCATTTTTATTGAGAAATCGTAGCCATCTTCACCTTGCCAAAATATAATGGGATATTGCAGTGCATCATATGAGCGGTGTGTTTCCTTTATACGTTGTAATTGATCATTCCGACGATGTAAAACAATATCACGGGATTCCAAGTTTTCTCCAACTACAACGATAGCAACTTCATCAATAGTTGGTGCATTAAAACGTCTTGTATGTTGACCTGCAGGTGTTTTATCAGCTCTGATTACAATTTTGTGATTATCGGATGGCATCAGATCCAGGGCAGTTTTAAACAATATAATCAATTGATTGTGTTGATGAAATAAAGTTTGTAATTGTTCTACAATAGACCTCTTTACTAAATTGTTATGTGCACAACGCAGATCAGTTTCTTGTGGTGAATTGCCCATAAAATAAATTTGCAGGAATTTGTTGTCGCTATCTGACACTGGTAACAGTGAACCTGCTCTGTGATATATTTGCCCTTGTATCTGTAAATAAAATAAAATATTATGGTGTGGTATAAATTAATGGATTGTCAGTGATCAAACTTAAATAATATTTGATCTTAAAAAGTATATATTTAGTTTGAACTAATATCTATCAAATATAAAATATAATAAGTGTCACTGAAACTGAATCACCATATAATATGATGACTAAGTGATATATAAGTGATTAAGAAATTGAAGATTAGTGACACTTCTTAACTTTTGTGACAGAAAATTTTGTTCGCTAAAATAATTATGAGTAACTGCTATAATACATACCTTGAAAGTTGGCATAAAATTTTCCCGAACTAAATTTGTTGCCCCAAATGAAGTCATTTGAAAGCAATTGTTATATTGTTGGATATGTGTCAAAAAGTGTATAGAATCTGTTCCTATTCCTGAAACCAATGAGTACAATGGTTCTGGTGGTGGGTCCAATGGTATCAATTTCACTTTACCATTTGCGCAACACAATCCATTGGCTTCGTTTTTGTATTTTAATGCCTTACAGTGTGAGCAAACGGAGTTCATAGAACCAATAACAACACATTGGTAGTTACTGTAGTCAATTGACACATCGTAACTGAAAGCAGCTCGATTCAAAGTTGCGCGATTATTAGTTGAATGTCGCGCTCGCGCTTCACGCGTTTGTGATATCCGAATTCTTTCACGTTCATTTCCGTCGTCACGTTCTTGTGCCGTACGATTAGATCGGTAATTAGCTTGGTTTGTAGCATTTCTGGTTCTTCTACCTAAATTGCTTCGTCTTATAGGAGGCATATCAAATATAAATTAGTTTTTCACTAATCACGAACTAAACAAACACTAACTAAGTAAACACTCTGCACAAAACACGAATTTGTTTCGTGTATCAGTTGACAAAAGCAAACTCAGTAGATTAGGTCACAGACAACTTTTTTTTTTAAATTTTATATGACTTGAAGTCAAATCCTTTTAAGCCGTACGAATTGTAACGCGATTTTTGTTTGACTGATGTAATGACGTGGAAACTGATGCATTTTATCTCGCGTGCCGAAACTAATACAAAAGAAACGCGAGTTTCGGAACGCGACATTAAACTTCTCCAACTATGTATTCTGTGCTCCAACGCACACACGCACATTGTTTTGATAGATATGATCTTTGACGTTAGGAACACACCTACATTGCTTAGACAACAGTGAGTGCTTGTAATTTAATATGAACTTTATACCATAGCAATAAAGCTCAAATTGACTACGTTTTAGTTACAAATCATTTGTATAGGAAAAAGAAAAGGGCTATTTTTAGGGTTTTTCCAGCAATAATTCTAATTTTTCTCGCCGTAAAAACCATCCTTGAACTTCAACGAACATTTTAAAAAAAGATTTGGCCAAATTGGTCAAGGCGTTGTTGAGTTATGCGCTTACCAACACATTTTGCGATTCATTTTTATATTATAGATTACATTGACCATGTGCACATTCTGATGCACAAGTTTACAGTTGTGGTTCAGGGATTAAAGATAATCTTGTTGGACATTGTTAATAAGATATTTTAAACCTTCACATAATTATGCTTCTGTTAATCAGTGTTCTATTTCTGCATTCTAAGAGGCACAATTCAACTACTTTTGTTGCCAGGACTCTTTACATTCTACATAATCTATTCTCAAGATAATAAAAACATATATGCAGTGGTATGTGAATAACCCTGAAAAAAGTAAATGTTGCATCCTTCAGACACTGACAGAAACAATAACTTTCTAGTACAGAAAATATTTTTTCTGCTTTCCTAGGAAAATGGGGATTGTTTGAGATGTGTAGAGCATAGTAAAGGTGATTAATGTGTTTTGAGAGAGCCAGAAAGTAAGTTAGTAATGGCAGTAACAATCTAAAATGAATTTGGTGAAATCAGTGTTGTTGGAGTACTGTGCAAGTAAGGATTCTTTCATACAATGTAGTCAAGCCATGGGACGTTGCTTGTAATGGAAACAGTAAATTTTTCATGCTGAACATGAAATTTGTGGTTGCAGTACAGTAAGGTGCAAAGTGACAAGAATGAAATGTTAAACTTTATTACCTATGTGTTTTCAATTTATTAGGCTTTAGTATTCCAAAGTAGTTAGTGTTCTTTATACGTTTCCCCTCCTTGGGAAGGAAAATAATTCTAGCTGTGGAAGGTTACTGCTGTTGTTTCATCTTCCATTTGCTTTTGGTGTCGATCACTTCTCCTTTCATTGGAGCAGAAAATGACAGTGCTGTTCTAATTGGCAGGTGTTAAGTACAGGGTTATTACAAATGATTGAAGCGATTTCACAGCTCTACAATAACTTTATTATTTGAGATATTTTCACAATGCTTTGCACACACATACAAAAACTCAGTTTTTTTAGGCATTCACAAATGTTCGACATGTGCCCCTTCAGTGATTCGGCAGACATCAAGCCGATAATAAAGTTCCTCCCACGCTCGGCGCAGCATGTCCCCATCAATGAGTTCGAAAGCATCGTTGATGCGAGCTCGCAGTTCTGGCACGTTTCTTGGTAGAGGAGGTTTAAACACTGAATCTTTCACATAACCCCATGCGATTTCTTTCTGTGGGGTTAAGTCGGGAGAGCGTGGAGGCCATGACATGAATTGCTGATCATGATCTCCACCACGACCGATCCATTGGTTTTCCAATCTCCTGTTTAAGCAATGCCGAACATCATGATGGAAGTGCGGTGGAGCACCATCCTGTTGAAAGATGAAGTCGGCGCTGTCGGTCTCCAGTTGTGGCATGAGCCAATTTTCCAGCATGTCCAGATACACGTGTCCTTTAAGGGTTTGTGTGTGTGTTTTTTTTTTTTTTTTTTTTTTTTTTTTTTTTTTTTTTTTTTTTTTTTTTTTTTGTTTTGGCAGAAGAAAAAGGGGCCGTAAACTTTAAACCGTGAGATTGCACAAAACACGTTAACTTTGGTGAATTGCGAATTATGCGTGAGGATTCTCTACCGCCCAGATTCCCACACTGTGTCTGTTCACTTCACCATTAAGAAAAAATGTTGCTTCATCACTGAAAACAAGTTTCGCACTGAACACATCCTCTTCCATGAGCTGTTGCAACCGCGCCGAAAATCAAAGCGTTTGACTTTGTCATCGGGTGTCAGGCCTTGTAGCAATAATAAACGGTAAGGATTCTGCTTTAGCCTTTTCCGTAAGATTTTCCAAACCGTTGGCTGTGGTACGTTTAGCTCCCTGCTTGCTTTATTCGTCGACTTCCGCGGGCTACGCGTGAAACTTGCCCGCATGCGTTCAACTGTTTCTTCGCTCTCTGCAGGCCGACCCGTTGATTTCCCCTTAGAGGCATCCAGAAGCTTTAAACTGCGCATACCATCGCTGAATGGAGTTAGGAGTTGGTGGATCTTTGTTGAACTTCGTCCTGAAGCGTCGTTGCACTGTTATGACTGACTGATGTGAGTGCATTTAAAGCACGACATACGCTTTCTCGGCTCCTGTCGCCGTTTTCTCACTGCGCTATAGAGCGCTCTGGCGGCAGAAACCTGAAGTGCGGCTTCAGCCGAACAAAACTTTGAGTTTTTCTACGTATCTGTAGTGTGTCATGACCGTATGTCAATGAATGGAGCAACAGTGAATTTATGAAATCGCTTCAATCATTTGTAATAGCCCTGTACACTTATACTGTAAGTATTGCTTAAATTTCATAGTGTTCGTGAAGAGCAGTTTCAGTACACCAACTCACCTGTCACTGGCTTGTCGTTCATGTTTGGAGATCTCGAAGAGAGGAACACTGGAGATCTCGAAGAGAATTAAAATTGAAACTAGCTTTTGGAATTGTGAATATATTTTCAATGATGCCAGTGTTCTAACTGGAGCCATACTTCAAAGAATCTGAGGAAATGTGATCAGAAAGGAAATAAGTAGGCCTACACCACAGGAAAGACCATGGGATGGGTTACGTTGTAACAAAATGAACAAGAGATAAGAAAAAATGATGAAAGGAATACAAAAGGACAGGTAAATATCAGTACAAATGAAATAAATACAGATGTATATACAACCTTAGAAATGACACTGTGGCATTTACATGCTGAGATAAAGCCAATTATGTGTGGTTTCTGCACAGAGCTGGGCAGTTGCCACATGCCATTACAATAAATTATTATACAGGGTGAAAAGTATTTAAACTGACACTCTGGGAGGTTGTAGGGGACATCAGAACAAATATTTTTCCCTAATGTCATTTTTTCCTATGAGGATTATTTAAATCAGTGGAGGCCGTATTACGCTCTTCAGTTGTAGGCAACTGCTGTCCACCAGTGTAGTAGTGTATTGTCTCTGTTTACTAATGGAGTGAGTACACTGATAATGGTTGGTGCGTACTACGTAGCGCACCACAACGGACGAGATGCGCAGCGGGTTTAACAATAATAATATCCTGATCACTGTATCCCGCATCATACGACCTTTGCTGCTGTGTACCAACGTCTGTGTGAGACTGGGTCATTTAGCAGATTACCTGGACAGGGACGCCGTCGCATGGTAAGAACGCTGCAATTTGAGGAAGCTGTCTTGCAGCATGTGGAGCAGGATCCTTCAATCGGCACTTGCGCAATTGGACATAACATGGGGACGAATCAGACGAACGTAAGAACAGTTCTTCTAGAGCAATTGTTAGGTCCATTTCACTTAGTGTGTCCACAACCTGGAACCAGTTGATTATCCACCCAGAACACAGTTTTCGCAGTGGTACCTGGAACAGTGTGAAATGCATCCTACATTTCCAGCCTCTGTTTTGTTTACCGATGAAGCAACATTCGGGCTTGATGGAGTCTTTAACGTGAACAATTCACATGTTTGTAGTGAGGATAACCCACATGCCACAGTTACTAGCGCTCATAAAGTGTGGTTCTTGGCTAATGTGTGTCGGTGTTGTTGGGGACTGTTTAATTGGTCTGTATCTGCTACCTAGGCCATTAAATGGCAGGCACTATTACAATTTTCTCACCAGAGCATTGCCAGAATTGCTGGCAGACATCCCGCTCCCTACAAGACAATGCATGTGGTTCCAACATGACAGGGCGCTGGCACATTTCAGTCATCCTGTGCGTCGATTCCTGGACAGACGGTTCCCAGAAACGTGGATTAGCAGACATGGTTCTGTACCATGGCCTGCTCGATCCCCAGATATGTCCCCTCTGGACTTTTTGTGTGGGGAGAGATGCACAATCTTGTTTACGCAACTCCTGTTGCATCAGCAGAGGATCTGGTTGCCCAGATAGTAGTAGCAGCAGCAGCAGCAGCAGCAGGAACAATTCAGGATAGTCCTGGGGGTTTTTTGACCATGTCAGACAGAGCATCATCCGACTGTGTAACCTTTGTTTACGTGTCAACAGAGATATTTTTGAAAATCTACTGTAATTGAAATTGGGTTGTGTTAATGTGTTCTCTCTTGGTCATAAAAAAAATGGAAAAGTGTTTGTTGGTTTAATTAATTTGCCGCCAGAGAAATCTTCCTCTGCCGATTTAAATACTCCTCATAGGAAAAAATATCAGGGAAAATGTTTGTTTTGGTGTTCCCTACAACCTCCCAGAGTTTGTCGGTTTAAATACTTTTCACCCTGTATATGTAGATTTTGTAGTGTGGTTTGGAAAGGGACACAATTCTTCTGAGTTAGAAGGCATCTGTGGTCCTGCTCCCCCTCACCTCCTCCAATCTACCAGGAGTTTCAAAAAGATTATGAATCTGATTTAACTTCTACATGAATGAAGGTAGAGACTTGGGTATGCATTGGAATTAAATTTACCTTTGCTCCAGTTCTAAGACGATTGTTTTTGTGGTTCCCAGTACAGGGGTCTCCCTGATAAGCTGCACTTGCTCATGTACCCACTGTTGGTCAATTGGAGGTGGCAATGGAACAGCAACAAAAAGCATTTTGCATTACTGTGTCGACATGGCCGAAGGTGATTTTATCAACACAGTCCTTTAACAATAGATAAACTGTAAGAATATGTTGATCTCATATTGCACCATTGTCCTGCAGAGTTGTGGGATCTTGCATTCTGAAACGATGCAGTAACTTCAGATGTGCTCACAAAAGTATGGGATGAGTTTGACTATAATCGGGCTGTTTGTTGTTCATCCAGTGGGGGGCACATTGGACATAGTGGGATGTAAATGAAAACTTTGGTCCTAGTTTCTACTGTAATAGACCACAGGGTGGGATGGTCTAAATTCTCTTCATACTTGGCACATGCTTCTCGTTTGTTTGCAATAGCATCTATTCTGCATTACGATGTAGTGGAACACTGGAAAGCCTTTGCAGCATTAGCTTTGTGTCCAAAGGCTGAACTAAATTGTATGTAGTAGGTTTTGTGTAAAGTTCTTATCCTTTTCAGAAAAGGGGGGAGACCATTTCAACATAAAAATGTTTTGCAGTAGCCTGATAAAGCCCATGATGTTGAGCATTAGTTGCTTCCACATTCCTCGACCATCGTGTAATGTAGTTTTCTCAAGTTGTGGAATCCTTTGTGTGCTTCAGTGCTGTGGTTTAGTGTTTTTTGTGTTAGTGGTGATATGGTAGAAGTATGTGTCTCAAGACAAGGTTCGCCCTAAAAGAGGTTATCCAAGAACACACAATCATCAGCTTCATACGTATCAAGGGTTAGAGGGGAAATTATAATCAGGGAACAAAATTGCAGATTTGTGTGAAATTATTAAATCTGACATTTCCCGCATAGAAAAGTAGACATGGGTTTGGAGATACCAATACCTGCATGCATTGAGGAGCATTTAGTTGAGGTTTTGCGAGGCATCAGTTAATGGATGTCATGCATTGAAAAACAGTGGCTGCACTGTGTGCAACCAAAAGAACAACAAAATTGGCTTGCTTCTTCATTTTAAACTGTTTATTTGTTCCAGAAAGCAAAGTAACTCATGAGGAAATAAATACCACAGTTTTCTAATTTGTTAAAAATATTCTTTAGAATTCAACAGTAGTAATGGATAATGTAGAGTGCCACTGTTACATTCGATAAGTCAGCTAAAACATATCTCAGTACAAAATATAACTACGTTATGTATAGTGAGAGAGAGAATGCGAAAACTCTTGTGGTTTTTGAAGGTGAGATATAGAATTATGGGGTGCATAAAATATTGGTAGGGGCAGCTGAATCCCTGTACATATGTTCAGTCATTGGTGGGATTTGTTGGAGCTTTGTTTTAAATAAAGAAGGGATGGAACCACACCAAGCATCCTCCAAGGGCATTATGCTTGAAACCAAAAGACAAGTTATTTCTGAATTGTCTTCACTGATAAAGATGAGTTAGGGTGTAATATCCAAATGAGAATGGGCTCATTGAAGACTGAGTGTGTGTTTGTTCTTTTGGACAAGGATGGTATACAAAAGAGAACTGGACATGTCCTCCTAAATTAAACCAAACCACTGTTTTATATAAATTGATTTTGTGAAACAGCTAGAAACATCTAAATGGTGGGATGTGGATTTTAGCTCTCTTCATGGCATCCAGTATCTTAAATGCTGTGCTGACACACACACACACACACACACACACACACACACACACACACACACACACACACACACACGTGTGTCTGCAGCCTCAGCTCTGAGCTGAGACGACACTGCGAACAGCAGCACCAGTGCATGATGAGAGTGGCGACTGGGTGGGGGTAAGGAGGAGGCTGGGGAGGGATAGTATAGTGGGAGTGGTGGACAGTCAAGTGTTGGAGTTTAGACGGAGGGCAGGAGAGAAGGTGCGGAGGGGGTAAGTAGTGGAAAGGAGAGAAATAAAAGAAATTAAGACTGGATGTGGTGGTGAAATGACTGCTGTGTAGTGCTGGAATGGGAGCAGGGAGGGGGCCTATTGCGACTCAGCATCTCCACTATATAGTGAGTAGCAACTTTCCTTTTATGGATTGTTGCATTCCATCCTGGATTTTCCAATCATGTAACTGCATGACCAATCTACAAATGCATATGGTGCTGTCTGATAAAATAGGAAGCTAAAAAGGGAAGGAAAGAAAGGAAAAAGGTACAGTACAGGTCATCTGATATTTTAGCGGAATCTAACTGCAACAAAACATATCCAGATTCTGACAACCTGCTGCATAGTGTAGCTGATAACTAGAAGAAACTGTAAAACAGGAAAGATAAAGTGCAGTGACATGGAAGGTCAGTGGAGACTGCTCAGTTGAGACTGCTGCACATTTGTAACAAAGGAAGCAGTGAAACATGACTAAAAGTACTTGAGTCTTCTAGGGTGTACTCACTGTGATAGAAGGGCCTTAAGTGACCCATGTGTGAAGTGAATTATGACTATGCAGTCTACTGAGTCTACTAAGCACTTTGTCAATGCTATTAATAAAATAGCACCTTACCATGGGATTGTATTTTTGTGCACTCGTGGACCCAACTGTTAGAATGTTCATTACTTATATTGTCAGTTTTGTAACATTAACCAGTATGAGTTCTCACAGTTAACAAAACTGGTGAAGAGAGTATTTGTATCTCATTAGAGCTGTGGACAGTAACATGGTTGCACAATTCTTCAAACCATGGCAATGCAACCATCAACATGTGTTACAATGATTAAGAACCAAAACCACCAATAGCTCTTGTCTGTCGGTCATCATTACCGCAGCAATTAAGAGTCTGGAATTCTTCCAACATCTTGAGTACTTTCTTAAACACTGACTGCCATGTAGATGCTGCTGGCCACAGCAAAACCACATGCCTACTTCGTGTTGTTGCTGTCGGGCACAGCAGAGCCTCGCACCTGATGCCATGGGCTTAGTCTGGCTGTGAGACATCCATCACTAAGCATGTGGCAGTCAATGTGTTAAAGCCCATTTTATTCCAATTCAGTTATCCTACCTCCCCTCACTCCTCTTCTCCTAGAACCATTACAGTAACCAGATTTTGGAAAAAAATTGTCTCCAGTTAACTGCACACTTCAGTAGCCAGACTACAACCTTGCTTGAAGTTTAAGTTTTTAATAGTTCAGAAATCAATGTAATCATTTGCTGTGTGCCTTGGTAGTAGATAACTGTAGCTTAAGCCAAATATGCAGGTGCATCTGCTGTAAGCACTGTATGAAGAGGAATTGTCTGTGACTGTGTATCCCATTTAAGAGATTCAGAAAGATGTGCTAACAATACCTGACCCCTCTTCAAGAAGCATCCAAAGTGTGCAGGGAACAAATAGTTGCAAGAACAGGCACTTTTCAAAGCTTAAAGGTCTTCAGTCTCATACCTACCCAGAGTACAATAGCCTTACTTTTCTTGTCACGAGCTGTGGCACAAGTAGAGTGTGATTATCCTTTTATTCAAATTGTGTTCCGTAAATTCCATCATGAACAACTTTCTGGGATGTAAAATGAGTCAAGTTATACATTGGGTTGTATGAATAAAAACGAGAACATTCTCAAAGAAAGTTCTCAGTTTCGTATGAATAAAAACTAGGAAGCATAATCTCTGACCCTGGAGTACTTTCTCTCTACCTCCCCTCCTTACTGAGTAAGTTCTCAGCAAAGGGATTAAAATCCAACATCTTTGGTTCTCAGTTTGTTTCGTTTGCGACTTTGCGTGTGTTTTGTGTTAGCGAAAGTTTTCTGAAATTGTTTCTGTGCCGAAATGGAAGACTCAGAATTAGCGTTTGTTAACATTATTAAAGATTACCCCGCAATTATCAGCAAATCACAAACTCCGGCCGCAAGAAGAGAGAAAGCGGATTGTCTTAAAGAAGTGCAACACCGTTATATGGTTAATTTCGGGAAAGAAATAACGGATGTGCAGATAATGAAGAAACTGCACAATATGAAATCCCGTATCAAGGCGAAAACGGATGTGAATAAGACGGGAAACATCAAGATTTCCCTGAAAAATTGGGAGCAGATATTTTTAAAGTTTTTGGACGGAGATGACTGCAACCCAACTATCCACAGAGTTCCTGGTAAGTCCCATACTTTTCGATTTTTTAATTACGCGCTTAATGCTTTGAAATTGTGATTCAGACAAATACGTATTTTTAACATGTGAAAATGAAACAATGTTTGGTAAATTTCGTCTACTATATCACCACTTTTCAGTAAAAGTATCACAGTGTACTATGCATGAAATTGGACGAACCTCTCCCACATTTCTGCGTAAACATGTTTGGTATATTTACTAACTAGAAACTGAATCCTGACACACTACTATTACTTTTTTTAATTTTCATTAGGAGCTTGTGCAGTAGGTGGTGGTTCCACCTCTGTCATCACATCACCAAGGAATTCGGAAGTAGCTGGCACAGACTGCATGTATGAACAAGAGTCAATTTTGCAGCTACCACTAATTGTTCCAGCCGACCATATGGATCTCGTGGGCCCCGAAGTCGTTGTACCTTCACAATCGCCTGCTTCGGGGCATGAGTGTGTGCTTAAACGTCGGCAATTAAGCATGGAAACGGATGAGACACGTAATTTGTCTACTCCAGAGCTGCAAAGGCTGGTGCTATTGTATCAATTGGACATACTCAAACGAAAGCAGCAGAAATTGATGCGCGAAGAAGACAAACAATAAAATGTGTAGTGTCTTATTTACATAACGAATTTTATTAATAAAAACATCTTTTTAAAGTGAATGTTCATTTTCATTCCTCATTTTCCAAATTCCATATCCTCTTACAAAAATTATTCAGTACAAATGTCTTTTCAATGAAACAATAAGAGTAATATAATCCAATCTGAAATGTTAAAAAAAGTGTATGCTCTTATATTGTTGTGTCTGGCCAGTATCTTCACCACATCCTTGAAACAATTTCTGGTAAAGTAAAGCAAAAAGAGTAACTTGTTTTACTGTAGCATCTGGCAAATACCTTCACGACTAATTTTTGGTACAGTAAAGCAGAAAGAGGAAGTTGTTTCTATTTTAAATGCTGCAGGTAAGACAGTTGTGCTCTTATTTACTGTAGCACCTGGCAAATATCTTTACCACATCCTTGAAACAATTTCTGGTAAAGTAAAGCAAAGAGAGTAACTTGTTTGTATTTTAAATGCTGCAGGTTAGACAGTTGTGCACTTATTTACTGTAGCACCTGGGAAATATCTTCACCAAATCCTTGACAGTTTCTGGTAAAGTAAAGCAAAAAGAGTAACTTGTTTGTATTTTAAATGCTGCATGTTAGACAGTTGTGCACTTATTTACTGTAGCACCTGGGAAATATCTTCACCAAATCCTTGAAACAATTTCTGGTAAAGTAAAGCAAAAAGAGTATGGGTGAAGTGGGGTAAGTGTAACCATGGGGTTAAGTAACCATGGCTTATGGTGCCTTAAAGAAGCTGTATTTTTACCTCTGATTTATCACACATGTTAATTTACTCCTTTCTTTGTTATATTTAACCATAAGTTGTCAAATCTGACATAAATTGGTAATTAATTTTTGGACTTGAATGGACGTCTACATTTTCACTCTGCGAGAGAGTGACACTCAAAATTTGGTGGTCTGTCATTTTTGCAGTTTTAAAGATAACTGCACAATTTTTTGGTTACAAACTAACTTTTGCATGATAATTTCAAATATGAGATTCGTTTTACTCTACTGATAAAGCTCTTGTTATGCCAGGCATGGTTACACTTACCCCAACTTTTTCCCATGTGGGGCAAGTGTAACCAATCGGCTGGGGCACATGTAACCAGCAGGGGGGGGGGGGGGGGGGGGGGGTTACACTTGCCCCAAACAAACTTACTGGAACCTATTTATTTATTTATTTAAGCTGTAACCTTGTTTTTGCCATCACACTAGATCAACTAAACTGGCCTTCCTGTACACATGGACACCAGAATACCTGATGTGCTGGATTTGTAGGTCTACTGAGTTTGTGAGAGATATATTTTATTTTTTATTTACGTCTACTATATTTTTAAACCACGTTTCCTTTTATAAAATATGACACAGAACTGTAAAAAATGTCGCCATTTCAATTAAAGTACAGTATGTGAACCATTGTTTGACTGACTGACAACAATGTTGAACCTGATAATTCGTCCTGCAGCCAATGGATGTAGCAGTGTTTAAGAGTGTGAAATCCACTTGGGACCAAAAGTTAACTCGTCACCAGACACATCATCAAGGGGTAAAAATTAGCAAACGTGACTTTTCCAATCTCCTCACTGCTGTATGGAATGAAACACCACCTGAGTTGTTGAAATGTAGTTTTCAAAAAGCAGGAATATTCCCTTACAGTAAAGAAGTAATTGATAAAACAATAATGCAGCCATGGACTGTGTGGAAGCTACGTCCCTAACAGAAAGTAGCTCAGATTTTTGGGAAGCTTCCAGCTTAACAACCTCCAGAATTTTACAGGCCTAAATCTACTGAGCCCTGCAGTTCTCCCAGTATCAGAGTTCTTTCTCAACCATTCCCGAGCTAACCAATGTTTCATTATGTTCTGGAACTTCTGATTTGTCATTTGAAAGCTTATTATTGGAAACAGTCTGACAGTGTAGTCCCACTAGTAAAACAAAGAAGAAAAGGATTGCACCAGGAGCTGAAGTTATCACTTTTCAAGATGCCATCTATAAAGAAAAAGATTTTAAAGGAAACAAGAATAATGAGAAAGCAAAACAAAAAAGCATTACTGGCATAAAAAAGGGCTTGGTAATGAAAAGTAAATCTTTCACACAAAGTGCTGTTACTTTATCCGAAATGGCATCTCAGAATGTTATAGAAAAAAAATCCCTGATTGCTCATGTGGGTAACAAGGAAAAAAGACTGGAAGTTGAATCAACAAGTGAAGAATGTGAAACTGAAGGAGGCCTACCTTTAACAAGTAGTGATGAAGAAAATGGGACCATAATAACAATGGACAATCTCAGGAAAGAAATGATAAACTGTGAAGAAGAAGAAGAAGAAGAAGAAGAGGCAAACTTTTTTGAAGCCAAAGATAAAATTACAGTTGGAAACTACGTTCTGGTAGCTTTTGCAACAAAATGTGAGAAAGTTCATTTTACTGGCAAAGTTACCAAAATTAGTGATTTAGGAGATCCAGAAGTGATTTTCCTCAGATGCAAAAATAAGACAAAGCATGGCACCACATCCTACTGGCCTGATAGAAGAGATGAGACGGAAGTTCCATCCTCTGATGTCATTTCAGTGCTGCCTGAGCCTACTTTGGGTCACAAGGGAGACCTGACATTTGGTGTTACGTTTGATTCATACAACGTTCAGTGACTAAATAATAGTTAGGCCCTAAGTGTGAATATAATAAGTTGAATTAGGGCAGTTTAGCATTAAACACAAATTGCCTACAACTTTAGTTCAATTTCCATGAAAAATAATAGAAAGTGAACTTATAAAGTGAATTTCTCTTGAGGCTACATATTTTATTATTTTTGTTAAATTGCCTAGTAAAGAAAAAAATTACTTTTGTAGAATTTAAACTAATGAATTACTGGCCTAAAACAAAAATAAATCATCTATGATGCATTCTGTTTCAGTGTTTTATGGTTTAGGCTAACACTTATTTTTTAGTTTAGCTAACATTTTCTGTGTATTTCATAATATACAAAGAGGCGTGTGCTAAAAAGTTCATATCTTGAGTAAAATTTAAGATATTTTAATAATTTAAAAACCTTCAAATTCAGTAAAAATTGGGTAATCAGGTCACTTGTCCCAAGTCTCTTTTACAATGCTCTGTATGGTACAACAATGCGGGGTTACACTTGCCCCGAACCATGGGGCAAGTGTAATCTCACAACACAAAATTTTGAAAACAATTATTTGACCATATTATTTTTTTTTTCAAAAACAAAATGTGTATTGTTTAAAAGACAGTAAGTCAAACTTTAAGCATGAGAAATTTCAAAATCATATCTTCAATAACAAGTTGGCAATTTGGTGTCAAAGTTGAACTATGCCAAAACGTGGTTACACTTACCCCACTTCACCCTAACTTGTTTGTATTTTAAATGCTGCAGGTTAGACAGTTGTGCACTTATTCACTGTAGCACGTGGCAAATACCTTCTCCACATCCTTGGAACAATTTTGGTAAAGTAAAATAAAAACTTGTGCCATCAATCTGCTGAAGTTACAGTACAGAAATTACAGTAAGGTTCCAGCAGTTCATGTTAACCTGTTGTGTCCAAAGCTATTTACAGTAGTATCTCTGTTCCAAATAGTTACATGTTAAACAATTTTTGTTGAAAGTAAAATCGATGATAGAGAATGAAAAAAAAACAACACTAAATAGCATTTTATTACGTAACGTCAGAGCACTGCTTTATTTTCATGAGGGAATAATTACAAAAAATATCAAATTGGGTTTAATTATTCAATGTTTGGGCAGACACCCATACATTACAGTTGTCGTATTACATTTACAATTTCCCGTCTCCTATTTGTTCCACGTACACATACGTTTGCTGCTTCCTCTTCTCCCAGTACTGGAAGATTGTTGTCGTCATCACTAGGTGCCTCAAAATCCTCATCCCCTATATGTTTTGCTACGTTGTGCAAAACAAAACAGGCTACTATCACACTGGGGATTTTTGTTTGGGCAAGCCTTATTTTATTTTGCAGAATTGGGAAACGCCTTTTCACCTGTCCAAAGCACCGTTCGATTATCACCCTTTCCTTAGAGTGAAGTCTGTTGTATGCCCTCTCATCAGGTGTTTCTGGATTTTGAAATGGTGTCATTAACCACGGTGCAATGCCATATCCTTCGTCTCCTAAAATTAGGGCGTTGCACTGGTTCTCACGCAATATACGATAGACATCGGAGTTTCTCCATATCCTAGCGTCATGTACAGACCCTGGCCATGAAGCATCAACACTCGTAAACATTTCACTGTTGTCACACGTCACCTGCACGTTTATTGATGGAAAGCCCTTTCGATTGACGTATTCGTCTCCATGTGAAGGTGGTTTCATTATAGGTATGTGAGTGCAGTCTAGGGCCACTACCGCACATGGAAACTTGTATCCCGATTGCCATTTAACTTTCGCTGTTTCTAGTTCGTTAATATTTCTCGGAAATCTGATCCACAATGGTGCTTTCCTGTTGACCTTTTGCAGAACATAAGAAAATGTTAGTGATACTGTAGTCTGGTATACTCCCAAATCTTCTCCTACACCTATCTGAAAACCTGGATCCACTAAATAGCGCAAAAATATTTTCATTTTGCATTCATAGGAAAGGGCGCCTCCTCTTCTTTCATGATTTTCCGGAAGAAAGTGATTCGCCAGCCAATTAATGTTTTGACTGTTAAATCTATACAAACTTCTACAGTTCCTTTCTTCTGTGTTCCTGCGTATTACGTATATCTTTTTTTGCCTTTCAAGAAACATAAATTCCGCCATTTTCGCTAAAAACACTCGGTAACGCTTAATCACAACACAACCCAACACAACTCACTCAGCTAGACTCGCTTTATTCATGCCAACCAGAGAACTTTCTCCGAACTTCTGAGTATAAAGTATATTCTCTGTTTTATTCATACGACCGATTATGTGTGTGCCTGTCAACATGTTGACTGCTACGAAGTTGCTGGCAGACACAGCAGAGCCTGATGCCTGACACTGTATGCCCACTGGCAGCCTTGTGGCAGTCGACATGTTATCAGATAGAAGCAACTTCTGTAAAATACACTGACTTTGATCTTAGCAAAATGATGAATATGATAGCTGGATTATTCACGTATGGATGTCTGAGGAAAAACAGGCATTTTGAGAAAGAGCCACTGTTCTTCCGCCTGTACTACTTAGCTGCTGTTCTCATCTAATATTTTAAACAAAGCATTTACGTAACTTAACACCTGTCTATGTACTGGAGAAGTTAGGATCTATCTGATATTTGTTATGCAGAATTAGCATTCCTGAGCCCAAGTTTTCTGATGAACTGTAAGAGGAGTGGCAACGAGGTGTTTTTACTTTCTCCAATCATGGGATTTTCAGTTTGCAGCCTGATGTCAAATGGCAACTTAGTATATACTTTTGCATCGGAAAATAAAACTTCATTGGAATCCTAGAGATGACTCCATTATGGAAACTCTTTCTATTTCTCGTATTGTGATTGTGAATTACCGAGTTCATGTACATTCACAAATACCGTTATAGAGTACTCCTATCTGATTGGAAGTATCCAGACACCTATTAGTGGATGTAATATGGGATATGTTCGCCATTGTCCATTATTCTGACTTGAACTCTGCTGGGAATGCTTTTAATGAGGTGTCCGAATGTTTGTGGAGGAATGAAAGGTGAAAATCTGAGGGTGCGAGGTCAGGTGAATAAGATGTGTGCAGAATGGCTTCCTGTGAGCTGAAACCAGAGTACGTAATGATGTTGGAGATTGTAGTCTGAGTGAAATTGACATTCTAACTCATCCTAAAGATGTTCTGTTTGGTTCAGGTCGGAACTCTGTGGAGGCCAATCTATTTCATGAACATCATTGTCCAAAAACCTTTGCTTACAGATGCTTCTTTATTATAGAGTGCATTACTATGCAGCCATTGTCTCCGTATTGCTCCTCTACAGCAGTGTTCTTTCAACCTGTAGGTCGTGACCCCCTGGGAGGTCACAAAGCCTTGCTCAGCGGGTCGCGGTCGCAGGAAAAAAAAAAAAAAAAACCTTGTCCATTTTATGCTCCCTCAGAGCGAAGACAGTAATCACATCTGTACTCGCTGGTGTACTTGGACAACTGATTGTAGTGACTGAAAATGCGCGACTATGCTCCGTCTGACCTCTTCTCACCCTCACGCCTCTACCGCGGCAAACAATATAATTATCTCTGTACCCACAGAACACTGCGACCTGTTTTCAGATTGCACTTGCTTTCTTGATCAGTATAGTATCAATATAAAGAAAATTAAACGTTGGCTTTGAAATCACTGACATACTTCTATTATGGTTCTGGTGTTCGCCAGAATATTTTTACTTGGAAACTAAAAAGTATTTAGTTTTTTCTTAAGGGGACCATAGTCTAACACGGAAAAACACCCTTATACTACATAATCACCCCCTCTGGACTGCACTGTTGGCACTACACATGATGGCAGGTACTGCGCTGACATTCGCTAAACCCAAACCATTGCACTGGATTTCCACAGTGTATGGTGTGATTTATCCCGTTTCCAGCCATCCACTATTGAGTGTTGTCGCTCTTTACACCACCTCAAGTGTCGCTTAGCATCAATTACAGAAATGTGTGGCTTTTGAGGAGCTGCTCGACCATCGTAATCTATTCTTTAACTCCCTAGGAACAGTCATTGTGCACTTTGGAACTCATGAGTGGTTCCTTCTGCTGGTTTCATGCAATTTTTTACAACTATCCTTCGCAGTGCTCCATGGTCCTGACTGTCTGCCTAGTCTTGATTTAGCTACGGTTGTTCTGTCATGTTTCCACTTCACAAACAGTCAACTTGGCCTTCTTAGAAGATTCGAGATGTCCCCGATCGATGCGTTATTCAGGTGACAGCCAGTGACTAGTCCACATTTGAAGTCACTTAGCTCTCCTGATGGACCCATTCTGTTGTTACTGCAGAAGACTCACCACCTCTTTTTATACTGGCAGGTCTGCTGCTCATGAGATCTAGTGATCAGTTCTGCATTATATAGGGGTGTCCGCCTACTTTTTATCAGATAGTGTATTGACATAAAAGTATAGGAATCCCTAGGTTCCTGAAGAGGTTTGTACAGGATGTTTATCAACTTTTCACAGAATTCTTATTGCATGGTCCTGAAGAATATGTATTAGGTTCAGTGCGCCGGAAGATTATGCCACACAGCAGAACTAAGTGAAAGTAACTAGCAATCCTTTCTGCAGGCTGAAACAGTGAGACAGATTTCTGCATGCAAAGCAGGCAGAACTAGCTTTTGGTTAATGTAGTCACGTACATCAACTTTTATTTATGAAGATGCCCAGAAACTTTACAATGTAGCCTCTGATGTGTATGGCCATTGATTATGTGGTTCATGTGAGCCATATTTAGCACCAACTCAAAAAAAATTCCACACAAGAATTGGGTTGGTGCACAAGTTTGTAGCTTTTTTCCGTAAGTTTAATAAACACATCAGATACATGTCATAGAAAATTTAGTCATCACTAGTACATTCTCCTTCGCGATTTACAACATTCTACCAGTGCTGCGGTAACTTTTCAATTCTATGACTGTAGAAATGTAGTTTTGAGGCAAAGTACTTGTGCCCTGGTTGGAGCACATTTTCATCCAGAAAAGAAAAGAAATTCCTTGAAGGTCGTTCAATAAAGAGTAGAAAAGATGAAAATCTTGAGGGCGCAAGATCAGGTGTATAAGGTGTGTGCGGAATGGCTTCCCAACCCAGCTCCTGAATAGTGGTTTTTGCCAGTCTAGCAATACGCATGCGGGTGTTATTGCGGAGTAGCATCACTCCGTGTAGACTTCCTGGTTGTTCTTGGATTGCATCTGAAAAATGTCGTGGTTGTTGACAATTATTGTCAGCAGTGATGGTTACACCTCGGGGAAGCAATTCATAGTATATCACACTGTCACTGTTCTACCTAGATGTGCATCAGTCTACAGGACGTTGCTGCTTTGTTCGGGCTCAACAATTCCTTTCTTTCCCTTATTTTTGCATAAAGACTCCATTTCTCCTCACCAGTAACAATATTGGATAGGAATGGTTAGTGTTGTTCATGAGCCAACTGATGAGGAGTACACAGAGATGCACATAGGGTCACCTGCAGATTTTTGCAAGTTTGGCTGAGAACATGGGGTACCCATACATCAGATTTTTGAACCTGCATGCAAATGTCGCACAATGGTGGAATGATCACAGTTCACTACAAATTTGCCAGTTCTTGAGTACACTGTCTCATTGTGGATTTATGCATTTAAATGATCATCAAACTCCGAAGGTCTTCCTGAACATGGAGAGTCATTAATGTCAAAACAATCCTCCTTAAAATGAGAAAACCGTTTTCTTGCTGTGCACTGTCCAGTGGCATTATCCCCATACATGAGGCAATGTTTCTGGCTGCCTCCCCTGCCATCACCCCTCTACTGAACTCAAACAGAAGAATATGTTGGTAATGTTCTGATCTCTCTATTTGGCACTCCATTTTCTAGTGTCCACAGCTCCACTCGCTATCTCTAAATGACAATATATAAACTCAAATAGAAAGGGTGAACTACAAATAAAAAATGACAGTTGATAAATAAACCCATAGCAACCAAAATGCCAACAAGCAAAACAAAAATGCTATGAACTTATGCATCAACCTAATAAAAGCAATCACCTCAACATCACATAACAAAATTCAAAGTCCTGAGCCCCTGCATATGAGTAGCATTTCAGTATTCCCTAGATATTTTCCAGGCTCTAAAACACTAGGTAAATTATTTATCTTTCTCCACATTTTGGAACAAAATTAAAATTATATAGGTGCAACTGTCACCTTAATGAACAGACCTATTACCAATCGAGTCGCTCGACCCCTTATGCTCTCTAGTCTCATTCAACATCCTAAGGATTCTTACAAAGTAAATTCACAATGGTCTCTCACACAGTAACAGTTAACACTGTTTCCATACCAAATGTTAAACACTATTGGACTGGATACACAACTTTTAGCTTTAAAATATTAGATATTGTAAATTTAACATAAGTGGGTTGATAAAAAAATCTTCTCATTAAGCAGTGACAGAAGCAAATTTACAAAATTTAAGGAAATGTGTAAGTTTTTGAGCCAGTGGTTGCTCCTCTTGGCAAAAAGGTTGAAGAGCAAGGAATAGGGATGAAGGAAAAGGCTGGTGACATCTAAGTGGAGAGAGTCACGGAAAAGTTGCCCAGGGTCACCGGAGACTTACTGGACGGCAGGAGCAGGAGAGACTGAGTGTTCAGTGCCAAATGGTAAGTCGCTTGTGTGGAAAAATGATCTTGAACTGACCCTGGGTGAGGGAAGATTGTATGATGCTACCTGTGAGACTATGTATGGACAGGATGGTGGACTGCTAAGTGCTGCATCAGGAGGCTGTGCTGTGGGAAGGAGAGAAGCAGTGAAGGTAAGAGGACTGTCTAAGTGTGCTTTGGGAGAGGGAGGGACTGACAGCACGTTTAAGGCTAAAGTGGAAGCAAGGGGAAGGAGAGGAGAGAAGAAGCAGCAGAGATTGAAAACGGGGTTGTGTAGGCACATTTGGCCAATAGAAGGTATCGGGAGGCTGGAATGGGAGCAAGGAGGGACCAACAAAGGTTGTGGTCCTTAAGGATTATGAGATCGAAGGATATGTTGCAGGCAGAGTTCAGAAAAACCTAAGCAGTTCAGAAAAGCTGGTGTTAGTAACAAGACTCTAGATGGTACAAGTTGTGAAGCAAGGATTTAAAGTCAACCAAATGGTGGTAGCATGATCGGCAACTGGATGGGTCAACTCTCTCTTGGCCGCAGTTTAGTGATGGCATTTTACGCAGATTGACAGTTGGCAGCCAAATGCACAGCATATGTTGCACATTGGTTGCAGGTTAGTCGGTAGACAACATGACTCTGCCTTTGACAGGTTAGGAGATGACTGATGAGACTGGAGTAGGTGGTAGTGAGAGGACGTGTGGAACAGGTCATGCATCTGAGTCTATTACAGAGGTGGGGCAATGGGTTGGGAGCAAGTACAGAGTAGAAATGGGTGAGGGTACTGTGTAGGTTGGATGGACTGCGGACTACCGTTGTGGGATGGGTGCGAAGAATATTTGTCGCTTCAGGACAAGGCGAACTGTAGTTGAAACCCTGGCAGGGAACAAGATTCAGTTGCTCCAACCCTAGCTGATGTGGAGTACTGAGGGGGAACACACCATTGTGGTCGGTCAGGGGGTATATGACCCTCGGCGTATTTAGAGGACGACAACTTCTTGTCAACAAACACAGGTGGTTAATCTGTATGAAAGAGACTTCTTGGCGGGGAATGGGTGGTAGCTGTTGAAATGGAGGTATTGTTGATGTGGATGGAGATTCTGATTAAGCCATCTAGTCAATTGGAGGTAGTCATAAAGGAAGGTGGCTTGCTGGACTGAGGACTGGGTGAAGGGAGCAGAAGGTATTTGAGGTTTTCGAGAAATGTGAATAGGGTATCTAACCCTCTGCAAAACGGGAAGATATCAGTCAATCGCAAACAAGTGAGGAGTTTAGGATTCTGGGTTGTTAGAAAGGTAACCTGTAGACCAGTAATTCCAAACTTTTCTGTAATGCGACCCACTAATTTTTTGGAAATATTTTTGCAATCCGGTATATACATATGTATACTCTACCACTACAGTCACTACACAGTAGTTAATGGTAATATAAAAATTATATATAGTTTGAAACTGAACTTCATATTGTATCAAAAAATGTTTTGCTGAGTAATTTTGAAAATGGCGAAGGGAACATAATTAAAGGGAAAAAAAAAACAATATTTTCGCACATAAGAATTGTATTTCATGCAAATTCAATGGTGAACTTAATGAGATTTGTGGTATTGCTTAGTCTTGGTGTTAATGAGACTTTCTATATCTGGATTGAAGCTTGTTTGTTTTAGTTGTAAATTGTTTTCCATGCAAAGCTTGTTTCTATGTTTGTTTTGTATATTTTTTTATTTTTTAAAGTAAGCTAGAAAGAGCATATTCACATAAGTAAGTAGTTGTGAATCCCATTAGTTCCTTCATAGCTATGTTTTCAAGCACTCTATAATCTCCCTTTAATGCTGTGACGCATTGCGTCCACTACAGTGGACAGCTGTTGATGGTCGCTTCTTTGGCATTTTCAATCAGTCCTGAGGCTGCAAATGCACACAGTTCACTGCAGTGGGCACTCCCTACTAGTGTTGTGTCCTGCATGCATTTGCAGCCTCATGACTGAATGAAAACACCAGAGAATTGACCATTAAAAGTTGTCCATTGCAGTGAAATTCATGCACCACAGGGTTAATTTGATTCAAAATGGGATTTGGGTTAATTCTTGAAATAAAGTTTTCACAGAAGAATCACATGATTGTTCTATCAGGGAGTCTTCTGCAGATGCCAACAGTTTTAACTTTTGAAGGTTGTCCTCTTGAAATTTCTTATCCATAGCAGTTCATCAGGAATTCTTGGAAAGTAATACCTATATCAAGAAATCAATATTAAGTAACACTCTTGAATAAGCAAACAATTATCAGTGGGATTAATATGAAATTATCAGATTCTTTTGAGTTCACTATGTGGGGACGGTCTAAAACTATCATTTTGAAGATGGAGGTGGTTGAACTTAATTGTTACTTTTCTGTACTGGGTGACAAACAGTCACATATAATTATAAACATGTTTAATAAGGAATACTTCAAATCTAAGTGATTACTAGTAAAATTATTGCAGAATAAGTACCTGAAAGTAGAGGCCAGTGCTTCAAGATGTTCCTTCATAGCAGCTGCTGCTTCCTCATTAACTTTAATTCCATATGTATCTAAGAAATGAATGAGGATAGAGAATGCATCAAAACAACTCTCTTTCACTTTACTGGACCATCTTTCAAGTTTTTTAATGGTTGCTTTTATTTTATCTTGAACATTGAACTTGTGCACATCCTTCACTTGCAGTGATAAATTGAGTCTATTAAGAGCACTGAACATGTCCCCCAAATATGAAAGACCTACTAGCCAGTTTTCGTCATGTAACATGTCCAAGAAACTGCTCACAGATTTCACATCACTTTTGTGTCCTAATAGGAAGATTCTCAGCTCATCTCGAAGCTCGAATAATCTAGATAGCTCTTTCCCTCTTGACAACCAGTCTACTTCACAGTGCAGGAGAAGTGTGTTGTGTTCTCATCGCACAGTATGGCAAACAATCTTGAATTTTTAGGTCTAGATTTAATCAAATTCACAATTTTCACTGCATCATTAATGATTTTCTTTAGGCTTTCAGGCAGATCTTTACATACAAGGGCCTCTCAGTGCAGGCTACAGTGAGTCCACTGAACAGAAGTGGCAACTGCCTCAACTTTGGCAATCGAACTTGAGTTAAACGCCAGACATAGCACAGGCACCATCAGTCGTTAGTGAAAAACATTTTATGCACACTCGTTCATTTTCTACCATAAAGCCATCAAGACATTTTAAAATTTCTTCCCTTGTTGTTGTCTTTAGCAAACATTTACAAAAGTGCAGTTCCCCATCTATACTCTCATCAAACGTAAACCTAACAAAAGCTAAAATAATAGCTTCACCGGCTGTATCTGTGCATCAAGCTCAAGTGAGAAGTAGTCACTTTGCTTGGAAACTGTGATCATGGACTGTTTTACAAACTCTGACACTTCATCAATCCTTTCCTTTACCATTGTGTTTGATAGGAGTATTTCGTCAATTAGTCTTGTGTGCTTTTGGCTAAATAAAGCATAGGATATTATTTTGGCTGCTGGTAAAATTATATCCTCTCCTGCATTGTGAGCTGCCCCTTTTTGGCTATCAATAATGACAGTCGATATGAAGTGATTGTAGCTTGCTTATTTTGTTCCCCAGCAGCAGATTTTGTCGTTACTGATTTTCACATTAAAAATTTTCGTTTTTTGTTTTGGAAAAAATCGATTGACTTACTTAGGTATTCTGGATGTTTCTTTGATAAATGTCTTTTCAGGAAGTGGCTCTTGATCTTTGCCAGAAAACACAAATCCATATTTCAAATAATCATCATCGTATTTACGAAAGCAAAATTTTGCCTTCTTCTGGAAGGAGTTCAGTTCACTAACACAGCCACCTTTAGGTGTATTACATGATGCACTGGTACCAATTGTGGCGGGTTTGTCATAATTACATGAAGTCACTCTTTTATGGCACGATCCTGTTTTAATCCACAGGTCCATAGTGACATAAAATGAAACAAGTCGCCACAATAAACATGCATGCACACACTATACCAAAAAACAAACAAAGCGTGCTCTCACAGTCATGAGTCACATTGTCACAAGCGGTGTTACATTATTGCAAATAGCGATGAGTCGTGCACCTGCGCTGTTCTCATTTCGCCCAGAGCTCGTTATTAAGCCAGAATGATTTTGTATATAACCTTTCAGATTATACAACTTTCCTCTTGAAATAAGATTTCATATTTTCAGTCGGTAAGATATTTTACTTAGTTATTTTAAAAATTGTTCGGTGACCTACCTGAATAAATCTTGCGAGTCACGCCCCACAGTTTGGGAAGCACTGCTCTAGATGACCCACGGATAGGTTCGCAGAAAATAGTGCCAAGTGGGTGCCCATTGCAGTACTGCAGATTTATTTGATGGTGATCCTACAAAAGAGAAGTAATTGTGAGTGAGGATGAAGTTGGTCACAGTGACTGTGAAGGTTGTTGTAAGTTTGGGTCAGTAAGGCATTAGGAAAGTAGTCTTCAATGGAGGCAAGGCCATGGGCATTGGAGATGTTAGTGTAGAGGAAAGTGTCATTGATAGTAATGAGATGACCACCAGGGGGTTGGACAGCGTAAAAAGATAAGATCAAGATAGTATACTGACTCATTGTTACGTAGTTCTTGTAATCATCAGGTTTTGGATCTCTGAGACTCTGAATCAACCCATATGGCTGGAATGTTGCCTTTTGGCAATCCATTTTTTTCGCCCATTTTGTGTGCTTTTTCCTTCAAGAAGTACATCAATACACACAGTGCGGTCTAAGGCACTGCTTTCTGGGCGGGAAGGCGTGCTGGTCCCCAGCACGAATCCGCCTGGCGGGATTAGTGTTGAGGTCCGGTGTGCCGGCCAGTCTGTGGATGGTTTTTAAGGTGGTTTTCCATCTGCCTCAGCGAATATGGGCTGGTTCCCCTTATTCCACCTCAGTTACACTATGTTGTTGATTGCCGCGCAAACAATTTCTCCACGTATGCGTACACCATAATTACCCTACCATACAAACATTGGGGTTACACTCGTCTGGTGTGAGACGTTCCCGGGAGGTCCACTGGGAGCCGAACCGCACAATAACCCTGGGTTCGGTGTGGGGCGGCGTTGTGGTGAGTGGACTGTTGTAGGGTTGTGTTCCACTGCAGGCTACAGCGGGGACGAAGCCTCTCTGTTGTTCCTAGGTCCCCAGTTCCATACAATACAATACAATACACAACATTCAAACTGCCAGTGACCGCGTCTAGTTGGGTTTCTGGCAGCAAGTACATTAACAGCAAAACTTGCAGCACCTAAACAACACAGCTGCCTAAAGTGGAATGACGACGTGGAAGCTCCCCTTTAGTATAACATTGTCTTTGCAATCCTTACGGGAGTGAGGTGGTTGTGCTATCAGGTTCGTGGTGCCCATCTTAAAGTCTCCAACAGTTCAGGTTTATCAGCATTTCTCTGATACTCTTCCATAGTATGGTATGGGGCCCACACATTTGAGCAATATTCTAGAACAGGTCACAAGAGTGTTTTGTAAGCAATCTCCTTTGTATACTGGTTGCATTTTCCCGTGTCCTACCAATGAACTGAAGTCAGCCACCTGTTTCACTTAGGACAGAGCCTAAGAGCCCAGTCAACAAAGACCAAAAAATGTCAGCTGGGGAAAAATTCATGTAGACAGTGGTAAAGTGTGAGTGTCATGGGCAACATAGCAAAAATCCTGACCAGAGGGTTGTGAGCATAAGGACAGTGGGGTATGTAAAAAGACGTTTCAAAGTTTTTCTTGAATATCTCAAAAACTGTGGCTTCTATTAAAAATGTTACAAGTACAGAATATAACTACATTAACTTTGTTCAAAAAAAGGTCCCATTCAATATAACTCTGTGAAACACCCTACAGATGCCTTTTGTGACATAGTGTGGTAGAGACAACGCTGAAGTGCCTGCTCTCTCATCATTTTGCAGACCTCTGAAGGAGGGAATGGCATGACCACAATCCAGCAACCTACCTTGACTTTGCACTTCTAACCACCACCACCACCACCACCACCTTTCTACACTGTTTCACCCCTTAACACAATTTATCCCTTAATACAGTTCCACTGCACTTAGATGTGGTACACACCTTTAATATCTGTTCTTAACCCTCATTATTTAACAGTATACATTAATTTTATACCATTAAAACACTATCAATAATATGTGATGTTTCCATCCCATGCAATCCGGAAACTGCTACTGTGTATCACAAAGTTATACCAACCTTTCCACAGTTCGAATTCTGAGTCATTAACTCCACAGTTTGCAGACATGTCTGGGGTTGTTCATTGTCCACAAAGTTTGTTGACTGAAGCATGGTATCAATTATTAATAACACTAATTAAAGAAACACATCTGGACAGAATCTATGTAAATCTCTGCACATTGTTCTACACTGCTAGAAGGGAAGCGAGTCTTAGACATCCTATATGGCAGCAATAATGTTCTTCTGGTAAAAGCAATGTCCCCCATCACAAGTGTTGCATGCTTTTCAGCTTACAGACATACTGTACCTCCCCAACAGTTCCTATCCATTTCTCTCATGTGAGTAGATAAAATAACTTCACTGAGCGTGTGTTTATTAGTGGAGTTATTTTCAATTTATTAAGTCAACACCTATTTGCAGTTGTTAATCAAGATTTTATGTAAAATATGTTCCCATAAACAATGGCTGAGAAGCACTTAATTTGTGCAATGTTGTCAGTGAAGTATGTAATGTTTGAGGGAAAGGGACTAAGTTGGTAAATGTGGCATCCTTATGCTGTCTGTTGTAGACAGCATATTGTAAAGCCATGTAACCATGCTGTAGTCACTTGGTGGTGAATTAATGAATGACCAGAAAGTTACTGCACTTTTCTCATCATTAATTGTGTTACTGATAGACTGCATAAATCTCTTCCATTCAGGAATTGCTGACACTTGTAGAGTGGGCTACAATGAGTGTAATCACTTACCACACATCCACAGCATATCTTCCAAGGTGGGTGTCAATACATTTCATGGAATGAGACTGATTATGTTTAAAGGTAGAATAGTAATGTGCTGTATGCACTGCCTTACGTGTGTTGAAATATCTGAGGTCTAGTAACATCAAGGTGACCTACTCTTGCTACAAGGGCAGCCACTATTTAAGCCTGTGGGCCTCTTAAGATGATGGGTGATACAATTGATACATTCCAACTATGAAAAGTATTCTAGCCACTGATAGTGGAGACAGCGAAATGTACATTTTCGTAGAAATATTGACAGCATGTAACAGTATTGTGTAAAGGAAGTTGCTACTCACCGTATAGCGGAGATAGTCACATACAGGCACAACAAAACTACTATCACAAATATAGCTTTCAGCCAGTAAGGCCTTCGAGACACACATACACACTCATGCAAACCCAATCTCTCACATGACTGGAGTCTCAGGCCACTGTTAGAGGGGAATCACGGATTTTCCATTGTTTGAAATATTGGCAGCATGTCACACTTGGGACCGGCTGTTCAGTGTGTAAGACAGTTGACAGCTCCAGCTGTTAAGCTTTTTTTTTTACGTAATACATCATTTAACAACTGAAAATAAATATTTAATAAACTGAAAATAACTCCACTATATTTGCACAAGCTCACTGAAGTTATTTTGTCTACTCATGTGGGAGAGACGGACAGGAAATCTTTGGGAGGTGTAGTATGTTTGCAAATTGAAAAGCAGCACCAATCATGGTAATGGAAGTTGCCTTTAACAGAAGAACGCTACAACTGCCATACAGGAATACTAAGAATTAGTTTCCCACTAGTGGTGCAGAACAGTGTGCAGAGGTTTACATAGATTCAGTCTACATGCTTTTCTTACATTAGTGTTATTAGTAGCTTTGTGGAAAATAAACACCCCCAGGCACATTGTCACCAGTGATTCAGAAGGCAAGCTGTGGAAGAGTCAGTACAACTTTGTGAAACATCCTATAGTTAGTTGCTTTTTGTGACAGTGCAGTACAGAGAATAGGGGAATTGATTGCTCATTCTTCATTCTGTTGACACATAAAGGAAGGAAGCGGTTGACGACAATCCAGCGACCTGTCTTTTTACACTTCTAACCTTTACACCCTCAGAACACAATTTATCCCTTAATACTGTTCTACTGCACTTATATGTGGTACAAAGATTTAATAACTGTCCTTAACCCATTTTACTTAATAATACAAACTAATTCCACACCATTAAAATACTATTTTTAATAATCTGGAATTTTTTTCCATACCCTGCAACATGTAAACTGTTAGTGCTGGATAAAAAATGGATAGAAACTATTTTTGTAGTAAGTTTAATATAGTTTAATTTTGTACTGAGAAACATTTTTGCTACAAGCTATAGTTTTTAAGATGATAAAAAGTGACCTTTAAACATCCCTGATCACCCCAACCCAATCCCCGTGCTCACACCCACACCCCAATGACCAGGATTTTTAGTTTCTTTCCCTCACCCCACCATTGTACAAAAATTTGTGACTACACAAAATACTTTTTTCCTTAGTTACCCTTTGTTGAGTGACTATTAGTGATTCAATTGCAGGTCCTTAAAAACCCATGTATGAGTGGATCCACACAATAGTGTGTTGTATGTTGCTCAACTGTCTGATGTTCAAAGCATAAATAAATACTATGTGCTTCAAGAACTAAAACCAAAAGTCAAGCCAAAACTGATTTTTTAAGTGGATTTTCAAGCACAGATGGTTGTGAATTATTTTTACAGGACTTGTGTTCAATGGTGAAGTCACATCTAATTTAAACAGGCATAGTTTTATATTTTCCTTCAGTTTATATTTGCATGCTGTCATGGAGCTTGAAAAAAATTCTGCAATGGAATTAATTTTCTGTGATAACTGGTGAGGTCATCCTGGGTACAGATTTACAGTTTACACCTATCTTAATATGGTTACACAGCATTCACGCTATTTACAAAGAGAGTTACCTAAATTAATTTACATGTCAGGACATTACTCCTCCAGAATGACATATTGCACATACATGATTATCTCAAAAACAGGATTTCTGAGCTTTACTTGGCATAAAGAATTGATGGTATGCTTGTGATGACCTCACTGGTTCTGTGGACGAATGAAACTGTGCAACTATTCGTTCTTTAGCAGCCCAGGCAGAGTCAAGAAAACTGCCTCTTATAGCCGAAGAACATCAGAAAAGTGTTTAGTGTATCTTGTACAGGGTATAAAAAGGAAGTTTTGGAGAGCTGTTGATACTGCTCGTCAGTATTTTATGAAGTTTTAATCTTCAGTTACTTATTTTAAAGTCTATATAATGGAAGGAAACATTCCACGTGGGAAAAATTATATATAAAAACAAAGATGAGGTGACTTACCGAACAAAAGCGCTGGCAGGTCGATAGACACACAAACAATTATTGCTGGAAAGGTTGTGAAGGGTGAGTGAGTTGCCTTTCCGGAGGTTTGTGTGTCTATCGACCTGCCAGCGCTTTTGTTCGGTAAGTCACCTCATCTTTGTTTTTATATTATTTTAAAGTCTATTTGAGTTAATATTCACTGTAAAAGTAACTTATTAGTGGATTTTCATTAATCTCAGTCTTTCTTCCTATGTTACTGACTCAAGTGGTCCGTTATTCTCGAGGGTGCTTATGTCGTTCGACTAAGCCTCATGCCTCGGTAGTGTGTTTACATTTTGCGGTGTGCAGTGCAGCTGTAGAGGTTATAAAGTTAAGTACTTACAAATTTATTTGTGCACTGTTATACAGTTATTAAATTTAATAGTTTTCAGCGGTGTTTTGTGCTGTTTGTGCCGAAATAACGATTTAATAAACTTTTGGAAATGTTCGCTCGCTGTAGTTTTTAGGGTTTTCTGTGCGACGAAGTCGTTTAGTAAATTTCGTGTTTTAGTTTTCAGCTGATGTTTCATATTGTTTCTAGTGAAATATTTCAGTAAAATTTTCATTCAGTGCTTTAACTTCATCGAGTGTTCCAGTGGCCTTTTGAATTTTTAGTTTTAACTAATAATTTTGTGAAATATTGTTGGTATTCGTATTAGCTGTGGTGTAGTAGTATTAATACAAGTAGGGCTTCCTCAGTAGATAGAGAATTTCGAGACCGCTATTGTTAGTTCTATAAATAGTTCTACTGGTGCAAATGAACTCTGGTAACATTAGAAGTCTTTTTTTTCCCAGTAGCTGTAAAATTTTACCATGAGTGAGAAGTGTGGGCTCTGTTGTAGGTTTGGGAGTAGTGGGTTACAGTGTAGGATTTGTTCAAAGAATTTTTATTGTGGGGAATGCAGTGGGGAAGCCAGTGGGCATTCTAGCAAGTCTCCTGGGAACGCAGAATCTGTGTTCAGGTGCAGTTACAACGCGCAAAGGAGGAACTAGATAGGTTGAGGAGGGTGAAGGGTGGTAGGGAATAGGAACTGGCAGTTGGCAAGAAGGCAGCTAGGAAGAGGAAGGTATTCAGACAGCTGTACTTTGCATATATGCAATAAATTTGACCAACTGTCAGTGTTGAGTGGAGAGGAGCCTCGTGTAGCTGTAGATGTAGGAAACATGCAGCAGTTAGGAGGCCTAGGTCAGTAGCAATGTCTAACAGAAAGAAGAAGGTTCTGCCGCTAGGTAGTTCGCATGGTAGAAGTGTGGGCCAGCAGTTTTAGGAAGTGTTGGGAATGAGTACCAGGTCACCAGCATTGTGAAGCCTAGTGTAGGGTTGGCTCAAAGTGACTGACAGCATAGGGTAGTTATGTAGGAATTTTACGAAGGAGGGTCAGGTAGTGAAAGTGAGTGGAGCAGGGAACAGTCTTGATAGGGACCTGGTAAAGATGGTTACTCAAACTGGTGGCACTAATGTGCAACTGTTTTAGCGTCATGATCGGCCTCATCTTAATGCGGCTGTTAGGCACATTCACATGGGGAGTGGTGCCAGTTGGGTCTATCAGTAGATCGGGATTCACCAGGCATGACCTGCACATCAATAGGTATGGGAAGGGGAGGCTGGCAAAGCTTATAGGTGACAGTGTAGTGGGTAGTGGGTGCTGGTGGTGGGATCACTCATGGAAAAGTACCTGTAGTAGTAGTTGGTGTTAGCTGCACCTTTTTTAGATTGAAGTCAGCTGATAGGTATACCTGCTTAAAGAAGTCCCTCTAACTAAGGGCTCACCTTCAGAGGATGTAATGTTTCCAAGTAGCGAAGGAATTAGCATATTTCATCAAAATATAAGAGGTATTAGAGATAAAGTTAGTGAACTGCTTATAGATGTTGACTCTGAAATTATTGGTATATCAGGATTAGCTGGTTGTTTTTCAATGATCTCATTGTGGGGTTGGGGAGTGGCTATGTACACTCTTTGACATAAAACTTGACCGGCGGCCGGCCGCTTCAGAGGCTAAGTCCGCGCCGATCGCGACATGGGACAAAAAAACTGGCCAACTCGCTAATTCTCTAAGTCCGGTTATCTGCACAATCTGCCAACACTGTAGACTGCGGCACTTCCTGGAGGAAAACTTGTCCCATGATAGAGAAACTCTAGTCTGATTACGCCTGTGGTCTAGCGGTAGCGTGCGTTGTTTCTGTTCATAATGTCAGTGGATCGAGAGCAGCTGGCATAAAATATTTTTATAGCCTCTTCTGTCTGAATGCTGAAGACGTGAATGTAATGGTAGCGCAGATTCAATCTATTTAGCTTTGTGACACACCGATATCAAAATTTTATCCAGTAACGATTTTGCGGCAGATTTCCTGCAGACTGTCCTCCTCTGGACGCCGTATGCGGCATAGCTCCGGGATCCATTTGCTGGCTACTGGCAGCGGCCGTGGCGACAGCAGCGGCGCTGCACTCCCCCGTTCTTTATCGAAAGCGCCTGTTACCGCTCATCGCTTTTGATGATTTAAAACGCTTTATTATTAAATGTTGCTCCACAGAAAATTTCTACAATTTCCATTCACGCTCAAAAGCAACGGAGACAGACGCCCTGATTAGTAGGCGGGTATTATATTACATTAATCGGCAAGAGCTGAGTATAGCCCGAAATTAATTTTATAGACTGGGACGAAATTAAACCACCTCACTACATTCGATGAATTTATAAATGCTTCATACCTCGTTTCTTTTCCTTTCGAACTCAATTATTTGTGCAACTTTTGGTCAATGTTTAGATGTTTTCGTCAAGCCAGAGTGAGCGTTTGTGGTGTAAAGTGTATTACAGTTCTTGTTTCATTCCTTATGGTAAGTCTATGCGATAAACTGTGTGAGTACCTTGCAATGCATGCTCTGTAGCAGCGCAGGAACACTGCACATTTGGAGTTTCCATGTATGGGTTCATGAAGTATTTATTGTTGATCGGGAGTGATAGTTAAGGTCATCAGATTTAAACCAGAAAAATTTGTCGTTTTGAAGGTTTCAGAGAACGGAAAGGAATTGCTAACGCCGGTGTTAGAAAACGTCTACAGTTAAATGCTATTGCAAAAATTTAGAAGAAGGGAACTACATTAATGAACATGTGCACTTCATAAACAACCTTCTGACATGTTAGACCTATATGACGAACAAAGCTCAAATTTATATCGTTGACAGTCGGTTTGAATCTTTTCAGGGTCTATTTTACAGTGAAGCACCTTGGAATTCGCAAAGCAGAAATCCATGATATTAACTTAATTTACTAAGTCGAAATCGGACGAAGATTGATGTTTAAAGGCATTCTTCAGATTTCGCATAAGAAATTTTTACTAGCAGTTTGCAACTCCATTAATTAAAATGGAAAATAAAAGGTTGTACTCAGCGGCTTCTACCGTGCTTCGAACTGCTATGTCTTATAGTACAAGCACTGCAACGCACAAGGGAACCTCTGAGCTAACGACACACTGGCGGCCAGAGGCGGAATATAGTCACTGCGATGTTGCCTGAGCCTCGAAACGCAACCTTAAACACACGAACAGAGGAGGTGGAGATTACTGTTTTAACGTCCCGTCGACAACGATGTCATTAGAGACGGAGCACAAGCTCGGATTAGGGAAGGATGGGGAAGGAAATCGGCCGTGCCCTTCCTAAGGAACCATCCCGGCATTTACCTGAAGCGATTTAGGGAAATCATTGAAAACCTAAATCAGGATGGCCGGGCGCGGGATTGCACCGTCGTCCTCCCGAATGCACACACAAACAGGTGTTACTTATGTGAAGAACGCCGTTCTTGGAGTCCAGAAATTAAATATACTTTCTAATTGTGTCATCTTGCAGTGGATTATATCGTATGAGTCTTCGATGTGGAAAACGAATGTCAAGTGAATTTAGCGAGGTAACGCCGACCTACACCCGGAAGCAAATGCACTATCAGAGTGTTGACAAATACTTGCTACGACGCTGCCATTTCTAGGCTCTCTGACGAGGCAGCTCTTCAGCGAAATGCTTGCCGTGATTCTCCGATACGGTTCTTCAGAGTGGAGACGCGCGCGCACGTTTGGTTTTTATGCGGCGTTCTCCCCTGATGATTTCTGACGTCGCCTTCTGGGCTATGTATACATATGAGACATTCAATTATCATTAATCCAGAATGATACAAGTTTCAGCTTCCGGCGTGGAAGAAGGCTGTTGACGCCGACATTATATCATTTCAACGTAGGGAAAGCAAAACGGATCATTCAATGTTTCTCATTCAACATAAAGCATGTGAGATAATTTTCCGTAACGTTCATAATCATCTAAAAATACAAACGAAGTAAAAATACACCGGAAGCTTATTCGAATTGAATATAACGATTTGCACCTCGATGTCGAATTTGTCCACTTGCAATCTTTTGCAGCATACACATAGAATGTCATGATTACCATGAGAATGAAGAAATATGTTGGTAAGGATGGAAGCAAGAAGAGACGCAGTCAACAAATATTCTATTCCTCATGGCATTCATTTCATTTGACACGTAAGAAGAGGTAAAGCGGGAATTTACTTTCGTTAACACGAAAGATATGCCGCACATATTGATAACGAGGAAGTCTGCGTCTTCATACGTTTCCTCCTTGAAATCTGTATGCTCTATTATATACTAAGTAGCCCGATCATTGTTTCAGTAATGTTACCCTCTTGTTTGACCTCGTAACGATGAACAAATTCCAAATGCATGTCTCCCTTCCTGGGTTGTTTTTTGTGTTTTATTGCTTGGAATTCCTGAAGCAGACCACTGTGCCTTCCCCCCTCGTGGGTTAGGTCTCAAAACTAAACCGCTTTGTATCCAATGGCATAATTTATTCAGACAGCATCAGCATAAGACTATCAAACAAAGCCTTCTATTTACAGTTGCAGCACTCTAACCAGCACTGACCAAAGTGTAATCCACGGTCATGGTCCTAAATTACCAGCTGTCTGCTACTGTGGCAAAGTCCGTACTACACTGTCGATTCCGCAGCACCATTTTATCTGGTAACACTGTGTAGTTGCACAGTTGTGCTACCAGGTCTGTCCTCACACTGTCAACTTTATGTATCTCACTTCTCCTGTAGCGTAGATCACGAGGAGCCGAAGTAAATGAGTGTATTCTGCATGACGTAACATTCAGTATTCCCTTCTTTCATAGCCACTCTTCATGTGCATCGATACCAAATAGGAATGCGAAAACTCTTGCGAGTGAGAGAATGACAATAACAATCGTAACAAGAACAAGCAAATAATGAATGATGTTTATTCCAACGCAGAACGAGAATGGCTTTAAATATAAAAATCTGTATCTATATCTATATCCATATCTATTGATCTTTGAGTTGGCACAATGCAAATATATTCTTAGCATTTAGTTACTGAATTTAGTTCTGGATGTTTGCAGAGAAAAGGAAAAGTCGGTACTTCTCGCTAGTGTAATATAATGTGAACCAGCAACTACCCTTTCCTTAGAACACGACTCAAGCAGGTCCTCAAGTAGGTAGCAAGGCACTGCTGCATTCTGTTCCCTGACATTGCTCTGATGACGGTTAATGCAGATAGTTCCGATTATGAAATACAAAACGTATTGCAGGTTAGTTCCTAGGATAGTAACATTAAATTTGCGTTGTAGACGGCACATGAACGTGACGACTATCCATATTACTCATCAATATAAAAAGACAATATTTAGGGAATTTAGTAGGATTACTCAAAATGAATTCTGAAATTGGGTGACTGACTGCACAGGTGCTAAACGTCGTCAAGAGTATACGATGTCCTAATCGCATTAGGAATATGAAGATCGTCTTCGACAGCTCGCAACTTTCACATTGCTATCTCCACCCTACTCCAGACAGCCCTCGGTGGAGTTGCACGACGTTGCCGATGTTATGGAAGGCCTTCAAACGACAACAGACCACATATTGAAAAATACAAGCGAATTCTCTTGCAGCGTAAGCTTATTGTAACTAATCTAAAAATTATTGGAGAGGAACATTGTCCTATTCAAAAAAAGTAAAATGTTACACACTGTTGACGTCAAATGGACATTATCTATGTCCTGTCTTGTGTCCTACTCATCTATAATATCAAGTGTACTATGAAAATGATTATATATAATGGATGATAGGGTAATGCATTGATACCAGATGGTGGGGGCCGGCCGGTGTGGCCGTGCGGTTCTAGGCGCTTCAGTCTGGAACCGCGTGACCGCTACGGTCGCAGGTTCGAATCCTGCCTCGGGCATGGATGTGAGTGATGTCCTTAGGTTAGTTAGGTTTAAGTAGTTCTAAGTTCTAGGGGACTGATGACCTTAGAAGTTAAGTCCCATAGTGCTCAGAGCCATTTGAACCATTTGAACTATTTAACACAAAATGACATTAAAAATTAAAGTTATTCACGAGCAGCTAGTTGAGAATATGTATGAACATTAAATGACACGACGAACTGAAATAATATGACGAAGAGTTCAGCGCTCACTGGGAATAGAGCCCCACACATATCGTTGTTGACTACACACAAAGAGACGTCAGCTACCGAATTTTTCTCCACCAGCTGCTCAGAATAGCATCTTGAACTTACAGTCATCTCGCAAATAGTTCTGTGTCTCACTGGGAGTTAAAAACGTCAGATATCGTTAGTGTTGACAACGAATGAAAATACATTAAAAATCAAAATTATTATCCACCAGCAGATAGGTGTTCTCATGATAGAGCTTGATAATACATAATTAAATCTTTAGTGCCGGGCCAGGATTCGATCCCATTCACGCGTAATATGTGAAGGTGTTGAGGAATCTGCAGTTTTGAACAAACAACAAATTGTAGCCGAGCTGTATTGCCACGAAGGGATCAAATTCCGCGTTAAGGGCGGTCTGAGTTGCATTCCCAGTTTAGAACCAATTTTATCGACATACAGAAGCTCAAATAAAAGATGGAATAAGTGTCCTGTGACCATACATAGCGCTTGTGTCGTCACTTGAAATAAATAACTAGTATAAGAAAGGTTACTGGTGATAGAGTTTCTACATGTCGCCACTCCAGACTTTATTGTGGTTCAACCTACCGCCTACTTGGTAAAGAAGGAATATCATCTTTAATGTGAATTTTCAGACCACGCAGCCATTATATCTCCTCACTTGGTGTAGCCAGGAGAGAATGGAATCTGTCTCTCCCTATCTAAAATCATTGACGGAAGTGGGAATCGAACCCAGACCATAGGTATAACAACCTACCATCCGTCCAACAGACCACGAAATCCTCTTCTCTGCGAGTCATTTTTCTATCGTAACGCAGTTGCGCCACACTGGATGAGAATTCTGACACACAGGCTCCCTGTAGTAATTTGCAGCATGTTCAGTTAATTCATTTACTTGGTTGACCGAATCACCATGAACTAGCTGCCTCGGCTACCCAGTGCATACATTCGACTATTTTGTAATCACAGAAATAAAATCACGTAACTGCCACCTACACACAACTGCCAACAGTGTAGGATGCAGAAGTTTAAATAGGAAGTGTTCCTTTCCACTTGAGCTATTCTATTGCGCTATCTGTTACTAGAAAACGTCGTTCAGTCCAAAAGAAAAGCTGTAACTGTTTGTCTCTCAGAAGTCAAGACCTGGCCATATGCATAATCTCACAGTGCTGTGGAATCCAAAAGTTCTGGAGGAATAGTTACCGAGCTCTGGAGCTGCTGTAGCTACGTGTCAGCTTGTAGCATAGATAAGATGTCGAATTCATTCAGTGCTACATTTTTTAAAACGCAATTCTGCTCTCTGCTGAAGGTATCAATCTAATGGAACTTTGAACATAATTCCCTTCACTTCTCAACCCAAAGTAGTCGCATGTGGAAAAAGGGCTAACTACTGTGACATTTTGTTCTATTCAGGTTTAATAGACAGCAGGCAGCAGATGCATCTCGAAGATGTGCAGGGAGAGCGCATCGTGCCATAATATGTCAGAAAAGTATTTTCTATATTAGCCGTCGTGTGGTAGTGATATTTTATTCTTCTTCAAACTTTGTTTGACAGCTTTAACTCAGAACAAGTTTTCTACATGCATGTAATCAATAAACTGCATGTGCATTGTCAGACTGTCATAGGTAACATCTGAGAATTCGCATATATCGTTGATGATTAATTTCTCTCTCATGTTTACTATTGTTTTAACAACACTAAAGGAAACCTTACGAAAATTGTGCACTGTATTATAAGAAATGAAATAAAACTAACCATGGTAACCTTACGACGAAAGTATCTGTAAACAAGCATGCCTCTATCGACACGAATTAGTAAAATACTACTCACTTAGATTTTGATTGGGTCTGTCTTTAATTGGTATGCTGTGTCATACTCAAGAGGTATGCAAATGTGGCATTTCATAAATATAGTTACGTATTCCTAGAAACCCAAAATTCGCTTGTCAGCAGCGGAAAGAGGCCTTACCTGTTGTGCAGCATTGTAAGTTTTTCAACATTGCACTATGAGCTGAAAGCATTTTCTTGCGATTTCCTTATTGATGTTTGATCTGACTGCTTGTAGCTCTTTCGCAGAAGGGATAAAAACGTTACAGTCAGTGAGACTGGAACTGCGAACCGTAACAGACGCTTTTTCACAGCTCAGCACGTTACCACAGAGCTGGCGAGGAGGTATGGGTCTTAGCTTCCTATTACGAGGGCAATAGTAACTAGAACTCGTAAACCGCTATTTGAATGTCGAGATTAGTTGCGGTTTCCACCTGCAACGACTTTCCTGTGCTGGAAACCGTAAATTTTCAATCTTTTGTTACCCTGCAAGCGATAATAACTCGGATTATTCAATGGAAATGACAGGTAAAATCAAGTGAACTTTGAGGCTTAATTCCGTGCACACCAGGAAGTAACTCGTCGATCACAGAGTTGCCAAACATACGTTGCCTTGTTGCCAAATCTCAGTTACAGTACCAGCAGGAAGAAGATGAACCGATGTGATCCTACAGCGGTCTGGGAAGTGACCATAGCTGGTGTCTCCAAGTCACGGCTGCTACGGCCTGGAATACGTAATGCGTCTGATTCGCTTTCTGTAACTAGGTTTAGGGACTGGAGCGTAGTTACTAATAATACTCAGAACTGACTGCAAACTGAGCATCATAAATCAGTAACTCTCATTGTTGTTTTTATATTTCTTTCGTAAGTGTACTCAAAACTAAGAAAGTCATTCACAGGCGTTTTCGTGCCTCGCCGATAGTCGAGCACAACATACAAATAAAAATAAAAAAGAATGTGTGTGTGTGTGTGTGTGTGTGTGTTTGTGAGAGAGAGAGAGAGAGAGAGAAATAAAAAGCAATGAGAGAGAGTGTAAAAAATTGTTGTAAAGAAATTGAATCATGGTATTTAAAGAAATCTTTCATTAAAATGACATGTTCCATATCATTACGAAATGTCGTATTCATGATCTATGGAACAAGGGTTAATCTCTTGTAATCTAATCTAATCTAATCACATCATATTGATGATTAGCCATGAAGAGTCATGAATTACCGAAATTTTGGCCAATACCAGTAACCAAATCTAAACTTGAAAATAAAAGACGACAGTTTTTGTAATAAACCGTGACTCCTATCAAGACCCTTTCGTCCCTGTTATCGAACCACGAAAGATGTCTGATATACCTCCATACTGAAGTAACAAAGTGTGCATGCATTTAAAGATGAAGTGCATGATGTGAAGTTCTGTGACGGAGATACGAACCCAACACGTAATCCGATTGTTAACTAAGAAAAATCAAATGTTACGTATCGGTTTTTCTTACGAGCCGCTAGGTGTCTGAATCTAAAATAAGGATACAAACTTTTGTGCCTAAGCGACAATCAAACTGCACACCTACCGTGCATCCACGAATATAGCTTAAGTTTCAGTTGCTTACTCATGAACAGTAAGATGTGTGCGTGTTTGACCAGAAATAACGACACCTGTTGCCATTGTTGGAAACACATGAACAGACATTGAAATTGCGCGTTAATTTTCACTAGCAGGTGGGTGTGCACTTGATAAAGCTAGAAATGAAATTATGAATATTTTTGTACTGGATCAGGTTTCAGACCCACATACTTACCTTTGGAGGAGACCTAGAGAAGATTGCAGTCTTGGGAAAAGGAACGAAATGACTGAACTATACTGTTCCGAGAGATTCAGATCCTCGAAAGAGGAGATACGAATTCGAATCACAGTCCAGCACCAAATTTTTAAACGTCTCTAGTTCAATCAAGTACAAGTAAAATAAGAGCCCTGTCCCTTTAAATGGCTATCGGTTCATCAAATAAAATAAAATTTTCTAATGTAAGTAAGCTTACTGGCGACTGTATTTCTGTTTACCATGACTTCCGCTGTGTCTTTTCCCAACGTAAACCGGCTCTGCCCAGTTGGTAATGAAGGAACGTGATGTTTAATGCGGATTCTAGATTATAACGTCTTTCTCTTGAGGTTACCAGAGGTAAAATAAATCTGTTTGTGCCTCTTAAAAGTAAATGCCTGAACCCACGCATTGCACCTGTGATAGCTCGTTCCACCATACCATTGTGGCCACATTACCCAGCCCCAAGAGTGTGCTGTAACGGATGATGTGCTTAGCTTACAAAATTAGTCACGGTGGAAAAAATGCGAGTCTATTAAATGGTCGAGTAGAAGCAAGCTTCCGACGCAGAGATTATGCTATTCTCATGTCATCAGGATGTAAAGACTCTTCTACGCATCATAGGCTGGATGTGAATCCATTTTGATTTTTCACAAATTCAGCAAATTTCTTAGTTCGAGAAAATCCACTGGGAAGTGTGAAGTTGCCGGATAATTGGATTATTACTGTTATTATTACTATCATTTTATTCAAACCGCTGCTGGAACACGACCGTAGTCTTCAGGTAAAACGCGAGACCAGCTAATATGACGTCTGGCGACCGAAAGCACATATCGACAAAATATTTACCGCCCCTTTCCTCTCGGTGCTGAAGCTATGAGTGTAATTCAAGCGAATCTACAATATCATATTAGCTGGTCTCGCGTTTTACCTCAAGACTACGGTCGTAGTCAAGAGTAATGTACTAAGACTGGAGTCAAGACTTCCTCTGGGAAGTGCCGCAGTCTACATGTTGCTAGATCGAGCATATTGCCAGACATAGAATTCTGAGAGGAGCACGACTGTATTGTCCACCTTACGTGAACGACTCGGCGGTCAATTTTTTGGTCTGAGACTGTATCTACAACACATATTGCACGCTGAAGACCCAGAAGAATTAAAAAAAAAAGTAGTTTATGAGAGCAACGTTAACCATAGCGTTCAAAGTATTCATAGTATTGTATACGTGTGTGTAAATGCCTTCCAATGACCACTCAAGAAAGACAAGGATACACAGTCTAGCTCCAATATTATAAATATGCCTCAGTTTGTGGATGAACTCAGACTTAGGTTGATAATAATTGTGAAAATTTAGCAGCACTGTACCCATTGGTGTTAAACTCGTTTTCAACCAATGATTCCCACAGCTACAAGGATACTACTTGTGATACCTCTTAGACAAAATATTTAAGCAGTGTTATCAGACGAAAAGATCAACCTGACACAAACTGTGGGAAGTTTGTTTTACAACCTTCGTACCTGGATATTCAGCTTTTTCCTATTTGAGATATCTGTGATTGTTACTGCTTAAGACGATTTAAGCAGAAACTAAATTCCCTCAGCTTCGACAATGTTTAAAGAAATCGTCTTATTGGCACTAAATCGTGGTTTGTGAATTGTTTACCGGCCGTACTCTGCCGTATTTTGCCGGTTGGAAGGCAAAAGCTTACAGACAAATTTCACACAGAAATTACTGTTACAGTGTACTTATGGAGCCAAATAAGTGAATTGCGTATTTTCCGGTGAGAAAGAGCACTGGCAAACAGTCTTCACTACATTAGGTTATTTAAACTGGTGTCACTCTGAGCTAGAATTTATGGTCAGCGACTAAGTGTAAGGTCAACGTTTCGGATGCGAGTTTTGCGACTGTGAAATACTTTCCTACATTATAGAAGCGAATATTAAATTTGAACTAATAGTGCGAAAATTTTGTACTTGGGCAGCTTAGAATGAAAATACTTCTGTTTATTTCAAAGGGAAACAATAGATTTTCTAAAACACTGTCTGTCATACACAACTTGAAACAGGTCATGTCGACCAAATCATGTGAAAGAACTAACAGCAACGTATATCGGAAGGCAGTAAGATCTCTTGCCTTTTGGTTTGTCAGTACTCGATAGCCATTTCTAGGCGAAAGTAAGTGAAGAAAGGCAGTGCGTTTTTGTTACCAAGTAACGTCTTCGTCAATTACTTTAGTTTTAAAGTAATCTACGAGTAATTGCTGGTGTTTGATATTAACATGAAAAGGATTCCGTAGACAGGGAAAGAACCTGTTCATGGGAAACTACATCTATAGTGACCAAAAGGCATTAAATGATGTTCAAGCACTTGTGTTACAGCAGCGGTATGAATAAAATGATATTAATAATAACAGTAATAATCGAATTATCCGGCAACTTCACACTTCACAGTGGATTTTCTCGAACTAAGAAATTTGCTGAATTTGTGAAAAATCAAAATGGATTCACATCCAGCCTATGATGCCTAGAAGACTCTTTACATCCTGATGACATGAGAATAGCATAATCTCTGCGTCAGAAGCTTGCTTCTACTCGGCCATTTAATAGACTCGCATTTTTTCCACCGTGACTAATTTTGTAAGCTAAGCACATCATCCGTTACAGCACACTCTTGGGGCTGGGTAATGTGGCCACAATGGTATGGTGGAACGAGCTATCACAGGTGCAATGCGTGGGTTCAGGCATTTACTTTTAAGAGGCACAAACAGATTTATTTTACCTCTGGTAACCTCAAGAGAAAGACGTTATAATCCAGAATTCGCATTAAACATCACGTTCCTTCATTACCAACTGGGCAGAGCCGGTTTACGTTGGGAAATGACACAGCGGAAGTCATGGTAAACAGAAATACAGTCGCCAGTAAGCTTACTTACATTAGAAAATTTTATTTTATTTGATGAACCGATAGCCGTTTAAAGGGACAGGGCTCTTATTTTACTTGTACTTGATTGAACTAGAGACGTTTAAAAATTTGGTGCTGGACTGTGATTCGAATTCGTATCTCCTCTTTCGAGGATCTGAATCTCACGGAACAGTATAGTTCAGTCATTTCGTTCCTTTTCCCAAGACTGCAATCTTCTCTAGGTCTCCTCCAAAGGTAAGTATGTGGGTCTGAAACCTGATCCAGTACAAAAATATTCATAATTTCATTTCTAGCTTTATCAAGTGCACACCCACCTGCTAGTGAAAATTAACGCGCAATTTCAATGTCTGTTCATGTGTTTCCAACAATGGCAACAGGTGTCGTTATTTCTGGTCAAACACGCACACATCTTACTGTTCATGAGTAAGCAACTGAAACTTAAGCTATATTCGTGGATGCACGGTAGGTGTGCAGTTCGATTGTCGCTTAGGCACAAAAGTTTGTATCCTTATTTTAGATTCAGACACCTAGCGGCTCGTAAGAAAAACCGATACGTAACATTTGATTTTTCTTAGTTAACAATTGGATTACGTGTTGGGTTCGTATCTCCGTCACAGAACTTCACATCATGCACTTCATCTTTAAATGCATGCACACTTTGTTACTTCAGAATGGAGGTATATCAGACATCTTTCGTGGTTCGATAACAGGGACGAAAGGGTCTTGATAGGAGTCACGGTTTATTACAAAAACTGTCGTCTTTTATTTTCAAGTTTAGATTTGGTTACTGGTATTGGCCAAAATTTCGGTAATTCATGACTCTTCATGGCTAATCATCAATATGATGTGATTAGATTAGATTAGATTACAAGAGATTAACCCTTGTTCCATAGATCATGAATACGACATTTCGTAATGATATGGAACGTGTCATTTTAATGAAAGATTTCTTTAAATACCATGATTCAATTTCTTTACAACAATTTTTTACACTCTCTCTCATTGCTTTTTATTTCTCTCTCTCTCTCTCTCACAAACACACACACACACACACACACACACATTCTTTTTTATTTTTATTTGTATGTTGTGCTCGACTATCGGCGAGGCACGAAAACGCCTGTGAATGACTTTCTTAGTTTTGAGTACACTTACGAAAGAAATATAAAAACAACAATGAGAGTTACTGATTTATGATGCTCAGTTTGCAGTCAGTTCTGAGTATTATTAGTAACTACGCTCCAGTCCCTAAACCTAGTTACAGAAAGCGAATCAGACGCATTACGTATTCCAGGCCGTAGCAGCCGTGACTTGGAGACACCAGCTATGGTCACTTCCCAGACCGCTGTAGGATCACATCGGTTCGTCTTCTTCCTGCTGGTACTGTAACTGAGATTTGGCAACAAGGCAACGTATGTTTGGCAACTCTGTGATCGACGAGTTACTTCCTGGTGTGCACGGAATTAAGCCTCAAAGTTCACTTGATTTTACCTGTCATTTCCATTGAATAATCCGAGTTATTATCGCTTGCAGGGTAACAAAAGATTGAAAATTTACGGTTTCCAGCACAGGAAAGTCGTTGCAGGTGGAAACCGCAACTAATCTCGACATTCAAATAGCGGTTTACGAGTTCTAGTTACTATTGCCTTCGTAATAGGAAGCTAAGACCCATACCTCCTCGCCAGCTCTGTGGTAACGTGCTGAGCTGTGAAAAAGCGTCTGTTACGGTTCGCAGTTCCAGTCTCACTGACTGTAACGTTTTTATCCCTTCTGCGAAAGAGCTACAAGCAGTCAGATCAAACATCAATAAGGAAATCGCAAGAAAATGCTTTCAGCTCATAGTGCAATGTTGAAAAACTTACAATGCTGCACAACAGGTAAGGCCTCTTTCCGCTGCTGACAAGCGAATTTTGGGTTTCTAGGAATACGTAACTATATTTATGAAATGCCACATTTGCGTACCTCTTGAGTATGACACAGCATACCAATTAAAGACAGACCCAATCAAAATCTAAGTGAGTAAGTAGTATTTTACTAATTCGTGTCGATAGAGGCATGCTTGTTTACAGATACTTTCGTCGTAAGGTTACCATGGTTAGTTTTATTTCATTTCTTATAATACAGTGCACAATTTTCGTAAGGTTTCCTTTAGTGTTGTTAAAACAATAGTAAACATGAGAGAGAAATTAATCATCAACGATATATGCGAATTCTCAGATGTTACCTATGACAGTCTGACAATGCACATGCAGTTTATTGATTACATGCATGTAGAAAACTTGTTCTGAGTTAAAGCTGTCAAACAAAGTTTGAAGAAGAATAAAATATCACTACCACACGACGGCTAATATAGAAAATACTTTTCTGACATATTATGGCACGATGCGCTCTCCCTGCACATCTTCGAGATGCATCTGCTGCCTGCTGTCTATTAAACCTGAATAGAACAAAATGTCACAGTAGTTAGCCCTTTTTCCACATGCGACTACTTTGGGTTGAGAAGTGAAGGGAATTATGTTCAAAGTTCCATTAGATTGATACCTTCAGCAGAGAGCAGAATTGCGTTTTAAAAAATGTAGCACTGAATGAATTCGACATCTTATCTATGCTACAAGCTGACACGTAGCTACAGCAGCTCCAGAGCTCGGTAACTATTCCTCCAGAACTTTTGGATTCCACAGCACTGTGAGATTATGCATATGGCCAGGTCTTGACTTCTGAGAGACAAACAGTTACAGCTTTTCTTTTGGACTGAACGACGTTTTCTAGTAACAGATAGCGCAATAGAATAGCTCAAGTGGAAAGGAACACTTCCTATTTAAACTTCTGCATCCTACACTGTTGGCAGTTGTGTGTAGGTGGCAGTTACGTGATTTTATTTCTGTGATTACAAAATAGTCGAATGTATGCACTGGGTAGCCGAGGCAGCTAGTTCATGGTGATTCGGTCAACCAAGTAAATGAATTAACTGAACATGCTGCAAATTACTACAGGGAGCCTGTGTGTCAGAATTCTCATCCAGTGTGGCGCAACTGCGTTACGATAGAAAAATGACTCGCAGAGAAGAGGATTTCGTGGTCTGTTGGACGGATGGTAGGTTGTTATACCTATGGTCTGGGTTCGATTCCCACTTCCGTCAATGATTTTAGATAGGGAGAGACAGATTCCATTCTCTCCTGGCTACACCAAGTGAGGAGATATAATGGCTGCGTGGTCTGAAAATTCACATTAAAGATGATATTCCTTCTTTACCAAGTAGGCGGTAGGTTGAACCACAATAAAGTCTGGAGTGGCGACATGTAGAAACTCTATCACCAGTAACCTTTCTTATACTAGTTATTTATTTCAAGTGACGACACAAGCGCTATGTATGGTCACAGAACACTTATTCCATCTTTTATTTGAGCTTCTGTATGTCGATAAAATTGGTTCTAAACTGGGAATGCAACTCAGACCGCCCTTAACGCGGAATTTGATCCCTTCGTGGCAATACAGCTCGGCTACAATTTGTTGTTTGTTCAAAACTGCAGATTCCTCAACACCTTCACATATTACGCGTGAATGGGATCGAATCCTGGCCCGGCACTAAAGATTTAATTATGTATTATCAAGCTCTATCATGAGAACACCTATCTGCTGGTGGATAATAATTTTGATTTTTAATGTATTTTCATTCGTTGTCAACACTAACGATATCTGACGTTTTTAACTCCCAGTGAGACACAGAACTATTTGCGAGATGACTGTAAGTTCAAGATGCTATTCTGAGCAGCTGGTGGAGAAAAATTCGGTAGCTGACGTCTCTTTGTGTGTAGTCAACAACGATATGTGTGGGGCTCTATTCCCAGTGAGCGCTGAACTCTTCGTCATATTATTTCAGTTCGTCGTGTCATTTAATGTTCATACATATTCTCAACTAGCTGCTCGTGAATAACTTTAATTTTTAATGTCATTTTGTGTTAAATAGTTCAAATGGTTCAAATGGCTCTGAGCACTATGGGACTTAACTTCTAAGGTCATCAGTCCCCTAGAACTTAGAACTACTTAAACCTAACTAACCTAAGGACATCACTCACATCCATGCCCGAGGCAGGATTCGAACCTGCGACCGTAGCGGTCACGCGGTTCCAGACTGAAGCGCCTAGAACCGCACGGCCACACCGGCCGGCCCCCACCATCTGGTATCAATGCATTACCCTATCATCCATTATATATAATCATTTTCATAGTACACTTGATATTATAGATGAGTAGGACACAAGACAGGACATAGATAATGTCCGTTTGACGTCAACAGTGTGTAACATTTTACTTTTTTTGAATAGGACAATGTTCCTCTCCAATAATTTTTAGATTAGTTACAATAAGCTTACGCTGCAAGAGAATTCGCTTGTATTTTTCAATATGTGGTCTGTTGTCATTTGAAGGCCTTCCATAACATCGGCAACGTCGTGCAACTCCACCGAGGGCTGTCTGGAGTAGGGTGGAGATAGCAATGTGAAAGTTGCGAGCTGTCGAAGACGATCTTCATATTCCTAATGCGATTAGGACATCGTATACTCTTGACGACGTTTAGCACCTGTGCAGTCAGTCACCCAATTTCAGAATTCATTTTGAGTAATCCTGCTAAATTCCCTAAATATTGTCTTTTTATATTGATGAGTAATATGGATAGTCGTCACGTTCATGTGCCGTCTACAACGCAAATTTAATGTTACTATCCTAGGAACTAACCTGCAATACGTTTTGTATTTCATAATCGGAACTATCTGCATTAACTGTCATCAGAGCAATGTCAGGGAACAGAATGCAGCAGTGCCTTGCTACCTACTTGAGGACCTGCTTGAGTCGTGTTCTAAGGAAAGGGTAGTTGCTGGTTCACATTACATTACACTAGCGAGAAGTACCGACTTTTCCTTTTCTCTGCAAACATCCAGAACTAAATTCAGTAACTAAATGCTAAGAATATATTTGCATTGTGCCAACTCAAAGATCAATAGATATGGATATAGATATAGATACAGATTTTTATATTTAAAGCCATTCTCGTTCTGCGTTGGAATAAACATCATTCATTATTTGCTTGTTCTTGTTACGATTGTTATTGTCATTCTCTCACTCGCAAGAGTTTTCGCATTCCTATTTGGTATCGATGCACATGAAGAGTGGCTATGAAAGAAGGGAATACTGAATGTTACGTCATGCAGAATACACTCATTTACTTCGGCTCCTCGTGATCTACGCTACAGGAGAAGTGAGATACATAAAGTTGACAGTGTGAGGACAGACCTGGTAGCACAACTGTGCAACTACACAGTGTTACCAGATAAAATGGTGCTGCGGAATCGACAGTGTAGTACGGACTTTGCCACAGTAGCAGACAGCTGGTAATTTAGGACCATGACCGTGGATTACACTTTGGTCAGTGCTGGTTAGAGTGCTGCAACTGTAAATAGAAGGCTTTGTTTGATAGTCTTATGCTGATGCTGTCTGAATAAATTATGCCATTGGATACAAAGCGGTTTAGTTTTGAGACCTAACCCACGAGGGGGGAAGGCACAGTGGTCTGCTTCAGGAATTCCAAGCAATAAAACACAAAAAACAACCCAGGAAGGGAGACATGCATTTGGAATTTGTTCATCGTTACGAGGTCAAACAAGAGGGTAACATTACTGAAACAATGATCGGGCTACTTAGTATATAATAGAGCATACAGATTTCAAGGAGGAAACGTATGAAGACGCAGACTTCCTCGTTATCAATATGTGCGGCATATCTTTCGTGTTAACGAAAGTAAATTCCCGCTTTACCTCTTCTTACGTGTCAAATGAAATGAATGCCATGAGGAATAGAATATTTGTTGACTGCGTCTCTTCTTGCTTCCATCCTTACCAACATATTTCTTCATTCTCATGGTAATCATGACATTCTATGTGTATGCTGCAAAAGATTGCAAGTGGACAAATTCGACATCGAGGTGCAAATCGTTATATTCAATTCGAATAAGCTTCCGGTGTATTTTTACTTCGTTTGTATTTTTAGATGATTATGAACGTTACGGAAAATTATCTCACATGCTTTATGTTGAATGAGAAACATTGAATGATCCGTTTTGCTTTCCCTACGTTGAAATGATATAATGTCGGCGTCAACAGCCTTCTTCCACGCCGGAAGCTGAAACTTGTATCATTCTGGATTAATGATAATTGAATGTCTCATATGTATACATAGCCCAGAAGGCGACGTCAGAAATCATCAGGGGAGAACGCCGCATAAAAACCAAACGTGCGCGCGCGTCTCCACTCTGAAGAACCGTATCGGAGAATCACGGCAAGCATTTCGCTGAAGAGCTGCCTCGTCAGAGAGCCTAGAAATGGCAGCGTCGTAGCAAGTATTTGTCAACACTCTGATAGTGCATTTGCTTCCGGGTGTAGGTCGGCGTTACCTCGCTAAATTCACTTGACATTCGTTTTCCACATCGAAGACTCGTACGATATAATCCACTGCAAGATGACACAATTAGAAAGTATATTTAATTTCTGGACTCCAAGAACGGTGTTCTTCACATAAGTAACACCTGTTTGTGTGTGCATTCGGGAGGACGACGGTGCAATCCCGCGCCCGGCCATCCTGATTTAGGTTTTCAATGATTTCCCTAAATCGCTTCAGGTAAATGCCGGGATGGTTCCTTAGGAAGGGCACGGCCGATTTCCTTCCCCATCCTTCCCTAATCCGAGCTTGTGCTCCGTCTCTAATGACATCGTTGTCGACGGGACGTTAAAACAGTAATCTCCACCTCCTCTGTTCGTGTGTTTAAGGTTGCGTTTTGAGGCTCAGGCAACATCGCAGTGACTATATTCCGCCTCTGGCCGCCAGTGTGTCGTGAGCTTCAGTTCGCCGGCGGACGGCGTGGAGGTAGGATGTAGTGTGGTGTGCGCTGCGCCGTCTGTGCTTCCGCGTGGTAAGTCTTGCGCTTGCTGCGGATTAAAACTCTTTTTATAGAACGCTTCGAGAAGTAATGAGTAACATGCAGTGATGGCTCAACCAAGTCGAAAAGATACGTTGAAACTTACCTTTGATCCTCGATATGCCAGACCCAAGTCGTTTGAAGTAGAAAATTGGTTAGAAGAAGATGTGAAGCTCTCCTTTAATGATGTAATTGGGATCCACCTGTCGATTGTAACTTGTGTCGTGTTTGTTAAAATGCGTAGTTCCGAGTCGTGCGAGAAAATAGTTGAGTCTTCCGGAGGTGTCATGAAATTTAAGCACTCAGATGGAAACGTTGGTGAAGTCACCGTTGCACATGCTGGTTTTGGCATTCGCACAATTCGAATCTTTGAGTTACCTTTTGAGATTACAACAGACCAAATTAATGCTGTAATTTCACCCTTCGGGAAAGTGCTTAGCAACTTTGCCGAGAAATGGTCAAGCGCGCATAAATTCCCAGTACTAAATGGCGTACGTCAGCTTCGTGTAGAGTTACAAAAGCACATCCCGTCGTACATCAATGTCTGCGGATATAGAGGGATTGTAATTTATGACGACCAACCGCGAACCTGTGCCGCCTGTAATAAGCCTGGGCACGTTCGCGCAGAATGTATACAGCAGCGCGTTGCACAGCTGCCGGCCGGCGAGGCCGCCAGGCCACCGGCGATGACAACACTGCCTGGAACCTACGCCGCCGTGGCACGCGAACGGCCGACTGTCTCCTCAGCCCCTGAATCGTGTGCAAATACAAATTCTCCAAACACTGAAATTCCGATGGACGTCAGTGCCGTCATAGCTGACGACCTACAAGAGTCCCGCCAATCTACGGAAACAGTTGAAGTTCCACCGACACAGGCACCTGCAATTGTAAAGGCAGCAGATCCGCCGGAAGCTGAAGACCGACACACCTTGCAGGAAAGCGACACTAACGTGGATACTGAAGAAAGTCCGTCGAGAGGCAATTCTCCGAAGAAAAATAAGAAACGCCGGCTGGCGCGCAAAGGTGCAGAGGAAACAGCTCCCACACTCCGACAAAAAGCGAAGGAAATAGGTAGTACCTTACGCCAACAGATCTGTAGCAACACGAAAGCGACACCAGTTTCTGTGGAGCGTTCCCCTTCTGCGCTGGAAAAACGAGACGTCCAAGGAAAGCCAACAAAGAAAGCATCCAACGACCCTCAAGAAACGAGTCACTCTCATGAAGCTTCACTCGTCCCACCCACGACGACAACCTCAACCAGCTGGGCAGACGAAAGCGACCATAACAATGCCGACGCTGAAATGACAGAAGTTTCAGAAACTCAGACAGACTGTAAGCTAGCCCCACAGGTGGCTGATTTCTTCAACGACGACGTCTCCGTGAACGAACATTCTAAAGAACAAGGACACACCGCTGAAACATTTGCTACCGGAGAATACTATTAAGATGCGTTTTAAAGCTGACGTTTGCGAGACAAAACAGAAGAATGTTTTTTAAAGTTAGATCAAGTAGAATGAAGAATGTCTGACATACAAGCATACAAAATCGCGACAGTAAACCTTAATAAGATTCACAGTTCCTTTAAACTACAGAACTTAAAAGATTTTATATATGCTTCTGACAGTGACATTATACTTTTACAAGAAGTGACAGACATTGAGCTTGGTAACGTACCTGGCTTCAACGCCATTACAAACGCAGGGCATGGAGCGGAAATGGGCACGGCTCTGCTCACAAAGGAGTGCATAGTAGTCCAAGATGTAGTAAAACTACCAACCAGTAAAGGCATAGCGGCCACAATAAACAACATACGGCTCATTAACGTGTATGCCCCTTCAGGATCCAGTAACAGGCACCGCAGAACGGAGTTCTTTAAAGAAGAAATTGTCCCACTATTTGGAACTCGATATGATCACCTTATCCTAGGAGGAGATTTTAATTGTGTTTTGCATGCCAAAGACCAAACTCCCAATTTCAACAAGTGTACTGAACTGGAACGTATAGTTAATGACTTAAGACTAATAGACTCATGGGAACATATGCACAGTGCAGCCCCTGGCTTCACCCACGCCACAAGTCACTCGGCGAGCCGTCTCGACAGGATATATGTAACGCACAATTTGAAACACCTCATTTTGCAGTCCGAAGAATGGCCTACCGTTTTTTCAGATCATGCTGCTTACATATGCACAATCAATCTGATAAAACAAGGGACATTCAGAGGTCGACGCACATGGAAGCTCAATGTGTCACTTCTGGAAGACCATGCTTGTCAGGAGGCATTTCACAAGGTATGGAGAGAGTTTGAAAGCAAATTTAGCTCGTACAACTCTGGCACTGACTGGTGGCTGAAACATGCCAAACCTAAAATACGGAGGTTTTTCATAAACTACTCCAAAGACAAAAACTTTTGGTACAAATCAACTATAGAATTTTACTTTCAGTGTCTAAGGGATTTGTACAAGTGCGATGCAACAGTTGTGGACAACTACGAAAGAATTAACAAAATTAAAGCAAAAATCTTAGCACTACGGCGTAAACAACTGGAAGGCTACCAAATAAGGTCGCGTGCCCAGAACATAGCCCAGCACGAGGTCACTTCCATTTATCATGTCATTCGTGAAAGCAAAAGGGCGTCTCGCAAGATATTATCTGAAATAACAACTGATGATGGAAGGAAGCTGACGAAGCAAAGAGAGATTAAAGAGGCAATCGTACAGCATTTTGAATCCTTAATGTCTAGTCAGCCGGTTGACGAACAGCTTCAAGACGAGTTAATGATTAACCTCCAGGGCAAAGTATGCCACGCGGAAGCACAAACTCTCATCTCGGAAGTGACTGAAGAAGACGTCGAAGAAGCTATATATGGAAGCACGAAAAATAAGGCTCCAGGGGCAGATGGAATTCCGGCAGAATTTTATCGCAGATTCAGTGGCCTCGTAAAAGGCAAGTTTACTCTCATCTGCAACGAACTGCTAAACCCTGAGAATGACATCCCGAAGGAATTTCGTGAGGGACTCGTAGTGCTAGTGCCAAAAACTACCAATACGAAATCTGTAAGCGCTCTGAGGCCAATTACGCTTTTAAACAGCGATTACAAAATCTTTGGCCGCATCCTCGCTCGCAGGCTGAAAACCACAATGACCAGCGTCACTGGCCCTTATCAAACAAGTGTGGGCAAAGACAGAAGAATTCTCCAGACCCTCTGTGATTACAAGGACCTAATCTCAACGGCCGACGTCTGCAAAATAAAATGTGCACTCATCTCACTCGACTTTGACAAAGCCTTCGACAGAGTTAATCATAGTTTTCTCCTTCGCACCATGGGCGCAATGGGCTTCCCACCTCTATTCATTGCGGTAGTAAGAAATATAGTAACAAACAACTCAGCCAGATTTGTCATCAATGGACACATTAGCCGCCCGATTGCCGTCACCAGCTCCATTAGGCAAGGGTGTCCAATGTCAATGGCACTCTTCGCCATCGCCATCGAGCCCCTGCTTGCCTCCCTTATGAAACATCTACAAGGACTACAAATACATGGAGAAAAGATCGTGTGCAAGGCATACGCTGATGATGTTGGCTTCCTAGTCGTGAATGGCGCTGAAGTACAGAGCACACTACGAATAGTAACAAAATATGAACAGGCATCTGGTGCAAAACTTAATAGAACAAAGTCGGGGATTTTCAACATCGGCCGTGGAATTGGGACGCAAACGCAGGATCTGTTACGCGAGCTTGTAACCATGAAATGTCTCGGCATAGATTTTACAAGAAATATCAAGCACACTATTGCTGCGAATTATCGAAAATTACTTAACAGCATACGCGCCTCTGTACAAGCACATAGTATTAGGAAACTCGATGAACTTCAAAAAGTAACAGTGGCAAATGTATACATTACATCCAAAGTTAATTATGTAGCACAAGTTCTGCCACCACCTGCGACTTTGTTGAAAAGCATCGCATCTGCACTAGGACACTTTGTGAGCCGCGGACGTATTTTCAAAGTCAAATATGACATTCTGATGCTCCCTACGAAATGTGGTGGGTTAAATCTTACCGATGTCAGCAAAAAAGCGCAAGCCTTATACCTTGCTACCACATACAAACAATGGAAAGAGCCAAGTGGTACCCTTGCTGCACATTTGTTAAACGAAGTAGCTCCTGCTGACGTCAGTGCACCTATAAATGTCCAACACATACCCAACGGACTATACCACTTGAAATACTTTTTCGTAGAATACAGCTATATACAGGCAAGGATTCCTGGAAAAGACATCATGAAAGTAAAAGAACTTTATAATAACTTGATGAAAGACAAACCCAGAAACGACGTAGAACAAAAGTATCCTTGTTATAACTGGGAAACAATATGGGAAAATATTCACTGCCGGAACTTGCCAACGTATGTCAAATCGACCTGGTACTTTGCTGTAAACAGAAAAATTACGACGAACTCTAAACTTCACTCTATACGATTGGCCGAGTCACCGCTGTGTCCATTATGTAAAATACCAGATACCGAAGAGCATAGATTGCTGTGTGACAGGGTAAAAGAGATATGGCTCTACATAAGACAAAAGATAGCGAGCGTCAGCAGAACTACGCCCAATGCCGTTACGACTGCTGAATTTTTAAACCCTGACGGTATACCTTACCCTAAAACAAAACGAAATGCAATTAACTGGTTGAAAGGCCAAACGATGCATTACGTCCTAACAAAAGAATCAAGCAATAGGGAGGACTTCTGGGTATACCTTACAACTGAGCACCAAAAGTTGATGTGTACTAAAAAATACAAAGAAAATTACGCAAACTTTTTAACTAAAACAATCCTGTAACCACTAGAAATGCGTAATTTACATTGCACATCCAAGCATTTCGTATATTAGACGAATGATTTTTGGTTAAAGTTTGTACTTCACGTAGCAGGAGGAGGATTTCCAACAGAAAGTAATCAGAGAAGATCATCAGTATAGACCAGTTAAGCCTATGTGTGTCTATTACTTTGTTCTGCGGGAAGCACAGTGATGAAACTGGTATACGCCATTTATTTAGTTTCTGTTTTTCTTTCCTTTTCTTTTCACAAGAAGACACATTTATGTTAATTAAGTGTAAAATCAAGCAGAAGAAGCCTATTTTACTTCATTACCTTATGAAAAAGGAAATTATATTTATCAGCAATAATGAGTTTGCTTCTTTCCGTTTTTCCACGCACGGAGAACGAAAACTACAGATGCAGTTACATTTCCACAACAATTATGAGACTGCCTTCTCAATGGAATTTACAATTATTTTTATTCAAGCCATGTTGCAAACAAAGGCAACAGAAGGGGCATACTTCGTTCGTCGTTCAGAAGAAGCGCGTTTCCACATCATCAAGTTACATTCATTCTTAAAGGCGGAGAAGCCGGGCCGAGAAGGCAACACTTGGCGAGCGTAAAGGATGGGTTGAAGGGGAGGAAGGAGACCCCCCCCCCCAAAAAAAAAAAAAAAAAAAAAAAAAAAAGAGGTTCCCTTGTGCGTTGCAGTGCTTGTACTATAAGACATAGCAGTTCGAAGCACGGTAGAAGCCGCTGAGTACAACCTTTTATTTTCCATTTTAATTAATGGAGTTGCAAACTGCTAGTAAAAATTTCTTATGCGAAATCTGAAGAATGCCTTTAAACATCAATCTTCGTCCGATTTCGACTTAGTAAATTAAGTTAATATCATGGATTTCTGCTTTGCGAATTCCAAGGTGCTTCACTGTAAAATAGACCCTGAAAAGATTCAAACCGACTGTCAACGATATAAATTTGAGCTTTGTTCGTCATATAGGTCTAACATGTCAGAAGGTTGTTTATGAAGTGCACATGTTCATTAATGTAGTTCCCTTCTTCTAAATTTTTGCAATAGCATTTAACTGTAGACGTTTTCTAACACCGGCGTTAGCAATTCCTTTCCGTTCTCTGAAACCTTCAAAACGACAAATTTTTCTGGTTTAAATCTGATGACCTTAACTATCACTCCCGATCAACAATAAATACTTCATGAACCCATACATGGAACTCCAAATGTGCAGTGTTCCTGCGCTGCTACAGAGCATGCATTGCAAGGTATTCACACAGTTTATCGCATAGACTTACCATAAGGAGTGAAACAAGAACTGTAATACACTTTACACCACAGACGCTCACTCTGGCTTGACGAAAACATCCAAACATTGACCAAAAGTTGCACAAATAATTGAGTTTGAAAGGAAAAGAAACGAGGTATGAAGCATTTATAAATTCATCGAATGTAGTGAGGTGGTTTAATTTCGTCCCAGTCTATAAAATTAATTTCGGGCTATACTCAGCTCTTGCCGATTAATGTAATATAATACCCGCCTACTAATCAGGGCGTCCGTCTCCGTTGCTTTTGAGCGTGAATGGAAATTGTAGAAATTTTCTGTGAAGCAACATTTAATAATAAAGCGTTTTAAATCATCAAAAGCGATGAGCGGTAGCAGGCGCTTTCGATAAAGAACGGGGGAGTGCAGCGCCGCTGCTGTCGCCACGGCCGCTGCCAGTAGCCAGCAAATTGATCCCGGAGCTTCGCCGCATACGGCGTCCAGAGGAGGACAGTCTGCAAGAAATCTGCCGCAAAATCGTTACTGGATAAAATTTTGATATCGGTGTGTCACAAAGCGAAATAGATTGAATCTGCGCTACCATTACATTCACGTCTTCAGCATTCAGACAGAAGAGGCTATAAAAATATTTTATGCCAGCTGCTCTCGATCCACTGACATTATGAACAGAAACAACGCACGCTACCGCTAGACCACAGGCGTAATCAGACTAGAGTTTCTCTATCATGGGACAAGTTTTCCTCCAGGAAGTGCCGCAGTCTACAGTGTTGGCAGATTGTTCAGATAACCGGACTTAGAGAATTAGCGAGTTGGCCAGTTTTTTTGTCCCATGTCGCGATCGGCGCGGACTTAGCCTCTGAAGCGGCCGGCCGCCGGTCAAGTTTTATGTCAAAGAGTGTACGTAAAAAAAAAAGTATTCCATTTGAGTCCATAGATGTATCAAGGCACTGCACTGAACAGATATTTGAATGTTGTGCAGTGGCAGTTGAATTTAGTGAAACTAAACTTCTAATTGTTGTTTATAGGTCCCCTAACTCTGACTTCAGAGCATTTCTGCTCAAGCTAGAGAGGGTTCTTGCTTCACTTTGTAGGAAGTACCAGAAATTAATTATATATGTTGACTTCAATATAAATTTTGTATATGATGGTGCAAAAAAAAAAAAGGATGTTGGTAGATCTTACAATTCATATGATCTGATGCAGACTATATTTTTTTCCAACTAGAGTGCAGGGAAACAGTAGCAAAGCCATAGACAATATTTTTATTCATTCTTCATTACTAGATGGGCCTTCTGTTAGTAAAAAGGTGAATGTCCTTTGAGACCGTGAGACACAAATTTTAACATTAAAAGGCTTAAGTACTCAAACAAATGTCACATTTAATTACAAACTGTGTAGGGAAGTTAATCCAACAGCAATAGTGTGTTTTTTAAACCTTGTCAAGGAACAAGAGTGGCAGGATGTTTGTGATGTCAATAACATAGATGATAAATATAATGCTTTCCATTAGAAATGGGGTACTAGCAGTAATAGGCAGCCTGGGTGGCTGAGTAGTGGGATAAGGATATCATGTAGAACAAAGCGGGAATTATATCAAAACGTTAGAAGTAGTCACAACCAAGCTACAGTAGCCCTTTATAAACAGTATTGTAAGGTGCTTAAAAATGTTATAAGGAAGGCAAAGAGCATGTGGCATGCAAATAGAACAGCTAATTCACAGGATAAAATTAGTTGTGAAGAAGTGTCTGGTCAGCAGCACAAGGTCGATGATATACAGTCAATTTGCAGTAAAAATATTTCTGTTACTCATAAATCAGATATATGTACAATATTTAACAATCATTTTATGAATTAAATAAAAATTTGGTTTCTACAGGGAATCATGTAACTTCTTGTCATATGCCTTTCCGAGATTGCTGAAATATTCCTCTGTGATACAGACAAGGGGGATATTGAGTCAATAATTAAATCACGGAAGACTAAGGACTCTCATGGAGTTCCTAGCAAAATAGAAAAGTACTGTGCTGCACATGTTAGCACTGGTGAAACTGAACTGTTCAAATTTCTAGGTGTTCAGATAGATAGTAAGCTGTCCTGGAAAGCCCACGTTCAGGATCTTGTTCAAAGACTAATGCTGCCATTTTTACTATTTGAACAGTATCTGAAGTTAGTGATAATTCAACAAAAAATTAGTCTACTATGCTTATTTTCATTTGCTTATGTCATTTGGTGTTATATTTTGGGGCAACTCTTGCCATTCTAAGAGGATATTTTTGGCTCAGAAACGGGCGATTCGGGCAATAAGTGGTGTAAGTTCATGAACCTCTTGTCGACCCCTTTTCACGAGTCTGGGTATTTTGACAGTGGCCTATATACGAGAAAATGCTGGTATGTTGATAGGCACAATAAAAAACACACACACAAATTTCAAGTTTTCGCAACCCAAGGTTGCTTCGTCAGGAAAGAGGGAAGGAGAGGGAAAGACAAAAGGATGTGGATTGTATGGGAGAGGGTAAGGACTCATTCCAATCCCAGGAGTAGAAAGACTTACCTTAGGGGGGAAAAAAGGACAGGTACACACACACACACACACACACACACACACACACACACACACACACACACACACACACACACACAGAGAGAGAGAGAGAGAGAGAGAGAGAGACATATACAGACACAGGCATGTCTGCCTGTGTCTGTATATGAATAAAATAGAAAGAAACTTTCCACATGGGAAAAATATATTAAAAACAAAGATTCCATAACTTACCAAATGGGAAAGCGCTGGTAGATAGACACAATAAAGAAAACACACAAACACACACACAAAATTTCAAGCTTTCGCAACCAACGGTTGCTTCGTCAGGAAAGAGGGAAGGAGAGGGAAAGACAAAAGGACATGGGTTTTAAGGGAGAGGGTAAGGAGTCATTCCAATCCCGGGAGAGGAAAGACTTACCTTAGGGGGGAAAAAAGGACGGGTATACACTCGCACACACACACATATCCATCCACACATATCCAGACACAAGCAGACATATTTGAAGGCAAAGAGTTTGGGCAGAGATGTCAGTTGAGGCGGAAGTGCAGAGGCAAAGATGTTGTTGAATGAAAGGTGAGGTATGAGTGGTGGCAACTTGAAATTAGTGGAGGTTGAGGCCTGGTGGATAACGGGAAGAGAGGATATATTGAAGGGCAAGTTCCCATCTCCGGAGTTTTGATAGGTTGGTGTTAGTGGGAAGTATCCAGATAACCCAGACGGTGTAACACTGTGCCAAGATGTGCTGGCCGTGCACCAAGACATGTTTAGCCACAGGGTGATCCTCATTACCAACAAAGACTGTCTGCCTGTGTCCATTCATGTGAATGGACAGTTCGTTGCTGGTCATTCTCACATAGAAAGCGTCACAGTGTAGGCAGGTCAGTTGGTAAATCACGTGGGTGCTTTCACACGTGGCTCTGCCTTTGATCGTGTACACCTTCCGGGTTACAGGACTGGAGTAGGTGGTAGTGGGAGGGTACATGGGACAGGTTTTACACTGGGGGCGGTTACAAGGATAGGAGCCAAAGGGTAGGGAAGGTGGTTTGGGGATTTCATAGGGATGAACCAAGAGGTTACGAAGGTTAGGTGGACGGCGGAAAGACACTCTTGGTGGAGTGGGGAGGATTTCATGAAGGATGGATCTCATTTCGGGGCAGGATTTGAGGAAGTCGTATCCCTGCTGGAGAGCCACATTCAGAGTCTGATCCAGTCCCGGGAAGTATCCTGTCACAAGTGGGGCACTTTTGGGGTTCTTCTGTGAGAGGTTCTGGGTTTGAGAGGATGAGGAAGTGGCTCTGGTTATTTGCTTCTGTACCAGGTCGGGAGGGTAGTTGCGGGATGCGAAAGCTGTTTTCAGGTTGTTGGTGTAATGGTTCAGGGATTCAGGACTGGAGCAGATTCGTTTGCCATGAAGGCCTAGGCTGTAGGGAAGGGACCGTTTGATATGGAATGGGTGGCAGCTGTCATAATGGAGGTACTGTTGCTTGTTGGTGGGTTTGATGTGGACGGATGTCCAAGCTTCACACATCCGTCCACATCAAACCCACCAACAAGCAACAGTACCTCCATTATGACAGCTGCCACCCATTCCATATCAAACGGTCCCTTCCCTACAGCCTAGGCCTTCGTGGCAAACGAATCTGCTCCAGTCCTGAATCCCTGAACCATTACACCAACAACCTGAAAACAGCTTTCGCATCCCGCAACTACCCTCCCGACCTGGTACAGAAGCAAATAACCAGAGCCACTTCCTCATCCTCTCAAACCCAGAACCTCTCACAGAAGAACCCCAAAAATGCCCCACTTGTGACAGGATACTTCCTGGGACTGGATCAGATTCTGAATGTGGCTCTCCAGCAGGGATACGACTTCCTCAAATCCTGCCCTGAAATGAGATCCATCCTTCATGAAATCCTCCCCACTCCACCAAGAGTGTCTTTCCGCCGTCCACCTAACCTTCGTAACCTCTTGGTTCATCCCTATGAAATCCCCAAACCACCTTCCCTACCCTTTGGCTCCTACCCTTTTAACCGCCCCCGGTGCAAAACCTGTCCCATGCACCCTCCCACGACCACCTACTCCAGTCCTGTAACCCAGAAGGTGTACTTGATCAAGGGCAGAGCCACGTGTGAAAGCACCCACGTGATTTACCAACTGACCTGCCTACACTGTGATGCTTTCTATGTGGGAATGACCAGCAACACACTGTCCATTCACATGAATGGACACAGGCAGACAGTGTTTGTTGGTAATGAGGATCACCCTGTGGCTAAACATGCCTTGGTGCATGGCCAGCACATCTTGGCACAGTGTTACACCGTCTGGGTTATCTGGATACTTCCCGCTAACACCAACCTATCCGAACTCCAGAGATTGGAACTTGCTCTTCAATATATCCTCTCTTCCCGTTATCCACCAGGCCTCAATCTCCGCTAATTTCAAGTTGCCGCCACTCATACCTCACCTTTTATTCAACAACATCTTTGCCTCTGCACTTCCGCCTCGACTGACATCTCTGCCCAAACTCTTTGCCTTCAAATATGTCTGCTTGTGTCTGGATATGTGTGGATGGATATGTGTGTGTGCGTGCGAGTGTATACCCGTCCTTTTTTCCCCCTAAGGTAAGTCTTTCCGCTCCCGGGATTGGAATGACTCCTTACCCTCTCCCTTAAAACCCACATCCTTTCGTCTTTCCCTCTCCTTCCCTCTTTCCTGATGAGGCAACAGTTTGTTGCAAAAGCTTGAATTTTGTGTGTATGTTTGTGTTTGTTTGTGTGTCTATCGAGGTGCCAGCACTTTCGTTTGGTAAGTCACATCATCTTTGTTTTTAGATATATTTTTCCCACGTGGAATGTTTCCCTCTATTAATTCTGAACATGACATTAGACACATTGTTGTGAATTCTCACCGCAGTAGTGTGAAGATTCTGTCACTCCTTCAGCAGTATCATAAACCATGGTTGAAGAGTGCAGTGGAAAAATTTAACACTGAATATTGAGAATTGCTCAGGGAAGAGAGATGTTCACACCTGGGTGTCACAACTACAGCATGCAGAACATGGTTTGCATCTAAATGCTTCAGATAAAAATATACTTGCATGGCTAATTTCCAGAAGCACCCAGTCAGACTGTAGCAATGTCCATCATATTGTCAATGGAGACTTTAATCTTGATTTGATTTAACTGAGGGCACCTACAGTTGTTGATGCCCAACTTCAAATTATACGCTGCAGAAAAATTCCCTGTTTTTAGGCCCAACACCCTACAGTGATTTAATTGTAAAAGTATAGTCAACAGTTTATATGACCTTGATGATCAAATGTTAACAGTACAATATACTGACCAATTTTGTACAGAATTTAGAAAAACAAGCACTGTATCAAACAACCATCAATAATGACTCGATCATAAAATTTAGAGACTAATTATGGGAAGAATGCTGGGGAGAAATATATAAAGCAGATAGTGTACATGGAAAATTTAATTTTCTCTTCAAAATATTCTTACAGCATTTTGGGTCTCGTTTTCCCTTAAAACAACAATGGTAAAACAGCAGAAGGAATAAGGGATGGATAACTTCTAGAATTAAAGTATCTTATGCTATATGGAAGACAGACTATAGTCACAACTAGTACTGTAAAATCCTCGAGCCTGTTAATAGGGGAATAAAATATTTGCACAGTGCACACAAAATAAAATAGTCCAACACTAAAGCAAAATCTATTTGAAACATTGACACATTCATTGTCTCGCACACACAGTGGTGGATGTTTCACTGCCAGGTCATGGCATTAGATGCAATACTCTGCTGTGACCGCTAGCGGGTCCACAGCATCAAGGTTGAGCCTCTGCTGTGACCTCCGGTCATCTCGTGGCTAACAATTTAAAACAAGAAATAAACAAAAGTAGCATGCAAATGAAACTGAGCCCCCAGAAAATAGCTGTGGTACAAATTGTCTCACTTTCAAATCATTGGCCATCAAATTCAATGATTACTTCCTCACAGTAGCAGCAAACACTGCACACACTAATAAACAATGAAATGCAGAAGCATTACATTTATTTGATACTGCATGCACTACCGACAGACAAAAAATACAACCCCTGAGATAATTATTCATCACGTTAATAATTAGTAGTAATTCGGAAGGCTGTGATGGATTTTGTAGCAGAATATTAAAACCTTATGCTGAATTGTTAGGATTACTCTTAGATACTATTTGTAATCAATCATTGCCTCTGGGCATATTTCCTATTAAGCTTAAATATGCAATACGAACACCCAACTGTAAAACTGGAGATAAGCAAATGATCTCATACCCCACTCTTTTCAAAAGTGTTTGAGGAAGTGGCATATGGTAGAGCACTGACTGATTTAACTGACCAGAACTTGTTAATTGCCTCTCTGTTTGGCTTTTGTACAGGATTCTCTACAGAGGAAGCACTACAAGACATCACAAAGTCCTGAGGGAGCTAAACAAGAAGAATTATTCTACCACCTCACCAGTGCCTTTATATGTGAGGACCCCAATATACTGACTGGAAGACTAAAGTGTCATGGCATAACGACATCTCTTTTTCATGGATGGAGTATTAGCTTCATAAAAGGAGGAAGATGATCCCATTAAAAAAACTATGTCTTGGACATTAAAGTAACCATGGAGTGCCACAAGGATCAGTACAAGGCCCAGTCATTTTTCAAACCTGCATAAATGATATTAAAGGGTGATTCAAAAACTATATTCTTTGCTGATGACACAGGCATACTATTCTTAGAGCCCACATTTATGTTTAGTTGACACAACTCAAATGATAGCTGAAGACACCTACAAGTGGTTCACAGCTACTGTGTTTGTCCTAATCTCATAAAGACTCATGTTATTTCAACCCAGCAATAATGACTTGTTAACACCAGAAGTAGACATTGATGGACATACACTCGACAAAATGTACTGTATACAACTCCTTGAGTTTCAGCTAGATAACAAGTTAAACTGGAATTAAAAAAATGGAATCTCCAGGCAGGAATATCAACAATGTAGAAAAAGATAGATTGCTACTTACCATAAAGATAACATATTAAGTTGTAGACAGGCACAGTTAAAAGACACACAAACTTCCAGCCACAGCCTTCATCAGAAAAAGAGAAAAATACACATTCACTCTCACAAGCAGGAACACCTCATGCACACATGACGTCCAACTCCAGCAGCTCGAGCCTGAATGCCACCAACAACACCTGCATCATCTCAACAGTTGTCATCTCTTTCACACCAAAACACCCCTCCCATATAGCCTGGCCACCCACAGACCACATATCTGCAGTGACAAGGGCCCCCTTGCCCAGTATGCTGAGGGTCTCATGAAGGCCTTCACAGACAGGCACTATCCAGTCCACAAACAGATCTCCTGTGCCATTTACCCTCACACCCTCAATCCTCTCACCACCTCCAAGAATAAGCCACAAAGGAGTGGCCCCTTCGTCACTCGATACCACCCCAGACTGGAACACCTGAACCACATCCTTCGCCAGGGCTTCATTTACCTGTCGTCATTCCCTGAAATGAAGCACATCCTACCAGAGATCCTTTCCACCCCTCCTAAAGTGGTGGTCCATCGACCACCCAACCTCCACAAAATCTTAGTCCATCTCTGTGCCACTCCCAATCCCAACATCCACAATAATCATATCCCTGTGGAAGGCCCAGGTGCAAGAATTGACCAATCCACCTACCCAGCACTTGCTATTCCAGTTCTGTCACATGTTTATCCTACCCCACCAAGGGCCTGGACACCTGTGAAAGCAGCCATGTCATTCACCAGCTCTGCTGCAATCATTGCACAGTGTTTTTATATTGGTATGACTACCAACTAGCTGTCTGCGAGGATGAACAGTCATCACCAAACTGTGACCAAGAACAAAGTATATCACCCTGTGGCACAGCATGCAGCTGAACATAACATGCTTGAGTTCAATGGCTGTTTCACTAACTGAGCCATCTGGAACCTCCCCTCCACCACCTGCTTTTCTGAACTGCATAGATAAGCGTTATCCTTACAACACATTCTCTGCTCTCGTAATTATCTCGGTCTCAATGTATCGTAACATACTGTCCCCACATGCTCCACCCAACAGTTTCCACCCTCTTCGTCCTATCACCTCCTCCCCATTCTCATCTCCCACTCTCTTTCTTTGCTGCTCTCTTCCAATGCACCTGCCCACCTTTCCTTGCTCCTCTCCTTTTTCGCTCGTTTTCCCCACTCCCTGCCTCATAACTGCCTGATGCTGCGCCTATTAGCAGTCTAGTCCCTGCACACTCTGCCAGACAGTGCTCCTTTCTACCCTCATTCATACACTGTTATCCCTTCCACTTCTGCGCTCTTCCAGATTGCTGCTTCCATTCCGTGTGACAATTGCATTCTGGTCCGAGCTGCCAGAGTTTGTGGTCATATGTGCATGTGGTGTGCTTGCATGTGTGAATGAATTGTGTGGCATTCTGGGCCGAGCTTCCAGAGTCAGCGAACATGTGTGCATCAGGTGTGTTTGCTTGTGTTTTACTTTTTCTGACAAAATCTGTGGCTGAAAGCTTATATGTAAGTGTGTCTTAATTGTGCCTGTCTGCAACTTAGACTTAGAGTACCTAGCAATCTGTCTTTTCCTATGTTGTTAAAATGGAATGAACATATAGATAAACTAATCAATAAGCAGAGTTGAGTGTGTCACACATTTACAAGCATCTCTCATTGTGTTGATCTAAAGACAAGAGTGTTGGCTTATTTTTCATATTTTCACTCCTGTTGGATTATAGAATTATGCAATGCACCTAAAATAAATAAAATGTTTATTTATCAGAAGTGAGCATAAGCATATTGTGTAAAATTTATAACTGCATATATGCAGAAGTCTTTTTAAGGGTCTTAGAGTTCTTACACTCACTCCAATACATTTATCAGTTAATGGTCTTTGCTGCCGATAATTAAAATCAGTTTCAGCTGCCTTGTGGCTTACGCAGTCACAATACAAAACACAAAAATAATACTCATGTAGACTTTGTTGCCTTGTGCAGGATAAAAATGTAGTTTTGTACTCTGTTGGGAAGATTTTTAACAACCTCTCATCTATCATAAAGCAAGAAATTGGTAATCCGTACCAATTCAAAAGAAAATTAAAAATGTACCTCATTTGCTACTCTTTCTACAAATTATCTGAATAATTAGATTCAGTGATTGAGAAGTTACATTAGCTGTATAGCAAGCAGCAGAATTTGTTATAAACCTGTATGACAAGTACTAATACTGTAAACTGAACTCTGAAAAACAGCATTTAAATCTAATAAATCTACATCTACCTACATACTTAGCAAGCCACCACGTGGCACGTGACAGAGGATTTCTTGTATCACTACTAGTCATTCCCTTTCCTGTTCCACGATAAATGGAGCAAGAGAAAAACAATTGCCTATATGCTTTCATATGAACCCTAATTTCCTTTATCTTGTCTTCTTAGCCCTTACATGAAATGTATGTTGATGGCAGTGGAATTGATCTGCAGTCAGCTGCAAATGCCTTTCCTCTAAATTTAATGAAAAGAACTTTGTCTGCCCTCCAAGGATTCCCATTTGAGATCACAGAGCATTTCTGTAATAAGTGTTGTTCGAATCTACCAGTAACAAATCTAGCAGTACACCTGTGATTTATTTCGATGTCTTCCTTTAATCAAAACTGATAAGGATCCCAAACACCACAGCAGTGCTCAAGAAAGGGTTGCATCAGTGTTCTTAACATGGTCTCCCCTACATATGAGTTACACTGTCCTAGCGTTCTCCCAATAAAACATTGTCGACTATTCGGCTTCCTTACCACCGAACTTATGTACTTGTTCCATTTCATATAACTTTGAAACATTACACCTAGCTGTTTAATCAATGTCACTGTGTGAAGCAGCACAACACTAATACTGGATTTGAACATTACAGAATTGTTTTCCCTACTTATTCACATTAACTTACATTTTTACACTTTTGGCGCAAGCTGCCAACCATCATACCAAATAGAAATTCTGTCATCCAGTATCCCCCTTCAGTCACTTAGTGACAACAATTTCCCATACACTGAAGCATCATCAGCAAACAGTTGCATATTGCTGCTCACCCTATCCACCAATTTGCTTATGTATGTAAAGAACAAGAATGATACTGCCACACTTCCCTGTAGCCGCTCCTGACATGACCTGTATCTCTGATGAACACTTGCTGCCCAGAACAACATACTGGTTTCTATTATTCAACAAGTCCTCTAGTCACTTCCATATCCGAGAACCCATTCTGTATGCTCAGGTCTTCATTAACAGTCTGCAGTGGGGCACTGTATCATACACTTTCTGCAAATCTAGGAATACGGAATTTGGCTGTTGCCCTTCATCCCTGGTTTGTCAGATATTGCATGAAAAAAGAGCAAGCTGATTTTTGCTTTCTAAATCCAGGCTGATCTGTGAACAGAAGTTCTCCTTTCTCAAGGAAATTTATTATATTCAAACTTAAGATTATGCTCAAGAAGTCTGCAACAACCCAATTTTAATGATATTGCTCTGTAATTAGGTGGATCTGTTCTTTTACCTTTCTTACATATGTGTCACTTGTGCTTTTTTCCAGTCACTTGGGACTTTCTGCTGGGTGAGAGATTCACGATAACTTCAAGCTAAGTAAGGGGCCAGTACAAAAAGTACTCTCTGTAAAACCGAATTGGAATTCTGTGCAGACCTGCCAACTCATTTGTTTTCAACTCTTTCAGTTGCTGGGGATGGCTATTTCTATGTCCTCCATACATGAATCTGTGTGATGGTCAAATGATGCTATGTCTGTGCAATCCAATGATATTTTAAATGCAAAATTTAAAGCTTCAGGTTTCCTGTGCTGCCTTTTATTGTCACACCAGACTGGTTGACAAATGACTGACTAGAAGACTTCGACCTGGTTAGTGATTTTATGCAGGACCAGAATCTTCTCAGGTTATTGGCAAGATCTTTCACTAACATATGACAACAAATAGTTGTATGCTTTGTGCATACGTCTTTTTATAGGTGCATGAATTTCTACTAACTTTTGCCTGTCAACATTTGCACATTCTTTTTTGAACAATGAGTGCAACAATCTCTGTGTCCTCAGCATTTTCCGAATTTTGTTATTAAACCGCGATGTGTCTCCCCCATCCTTAATCTACTGATTTGGCACATACTTCTCTAGAATGTGATTTACAATAACAAGGGCCTTCTCTCCCCCCCCCCCCCCCCCCTCGCCAACAGGCTATAAATAAGACAAGTTAATAGAAAACAGTTATCTTTTATTTTATAACCAAAAGTTTTGTTCACTTATGGTTACTTTTCAACATAATCACCGAAAAGATTGAGACATTTATTGTATTTGTGGACAAGCTTTGCAATACCCCCTTCAAAAAATGTTGCCACCTATGATTGCAAATGAGCATTGCCGTTGTTTGAAGATCTTCATTGGTTTGAAAGTGCTGCCCTCCTTGCCATGTCTTCAGGGAAAAGGTGAAAGCCGCTGGGTGCCAGGTCAGGACTGTACGGTGGATGATGAGAAACATCCGGCTGAAATTGTTCAAGGAGGTGTGGGGTTGTGCCAGCAGTGTGTGGACGAGCATTGTCATGGATCAACACAATTCCTGAAATCAGCATTCCTCTTCATTTGTTTTGAATGGCTCTCTGCAAACGACGTAAAGTTTCACAATAAGCAGTTGCATTGATAGTGGTTCTGGGCTGCGTAAACTCTACAAGCAACACACCTTTTTGGTCCCAAAACACAATAGCCATAGTGAATTTGGATGCATCCATTGTTTTGATTGCCGTTTTGTTTCTGTTATGTTGTATGGGATCCAAATTTCATCTCCAGTAACAATTGATTTCAAAAAGTTCTCTCCTTCATCACGATAACGATCAAGGAAATTCAAAGCCTGACGCCATTGTGTGACTTTTGTGGGCGTCCATCAACATTTTTGGAACCCATGAGAACAAAGTTTTTTGTAGCCTAAATGTTCAGTAATGATAGTGTGTATGACAGATCTTGAAACTTGCAGACAAAGCAGGTATGGTGAACCTATGACTTTCTCTAACCATTCTGTCAACTCGTTCAACAAGGTCAGCTGTAATGACAGACTTGCGTCCTTGGCCCTCCTTCATTGTGCATGTCATTTCGGCCATCTTTAAGCTTTCGGCACCATTCATGCACAACACTGTTCGTGATATTATCACCATACACTTGGCTCATTCTCTGATGAATTTCTGCTGCACTATTCCCTCCTGCTTGCAGAAACTGAATTACACTTCATAATTCACACTTATTGGGAGCAACAATGACGGCAGCCATGTCTTCGTGGCTGTAGTGCAACACAGACTGTTGCCTTGAGGTCGGCAGTGGCGGAGTGTATAGTCCACTTTCTGCCGCTCGTGTAGCTTCTATACTAAGCGATCGGAGGTTGAAAAAAAAAAAAAAAAAAAGTCCCTTGTAGTCTAAACTTTGCACGCAACTCCCCTACATTCATCATACTGGAACTAAATGACGTCCATTAAATGTTCAAGTAGAATACTAACAACTGCTTTCTGCTCTTTACAGCATAAATATTCTTCTATCCTTTTTGACATATTTACTAACTTCAGTAACCATCGTCATTATGATGAAACTGTGGTCACTAATCCCTGTCTCTATATTGGCACTGTTGATAAGATTAGCCCTATTTGTGTAGCTACAAGGTCTAAAATATTTCCAATGCATGTGAGTTGTCATGCTAGTCACTCAAAAGAATTTTTGGCAAATGTGCACAGAACTACTTCACAAGACTATCTGTCCATACCACCTGCTATTAATCCACAGACTTCCTGGTCTATAGTTGGTAGATTAAAGTCGCCTCCGACAAATATTCCATGATTGAGGTACTTTGCACTACTGAGTGTAGACTTTCATTGAATGTTTCTACAACTGTTATGGTGGAATCAGGTGGCTTGTAAAAACATCTGGTGATTAACTTGAGTTACGTAGGCCAGTTACTTGTGTCTAGATAACGCCCCAGCCAGGCTTAATTTTGACCTCGTCTTCATATTTAAAAGGTAATGTTCTGACTGACTGACTTACTGACTCATCATTGCCTAGCCCAAACCACTAAGTGCAGAAATTTGGAGAAGGTGTGGGTCTTACACTGTAGGCATAGTTTAAGAAAGGATTTTTTGAACTTCCAACCTTAAGGGGGTGAAATAGGGATGAACGGTTTTTTTGGAAAATGTTGCTATTAAGGCAATTTTGAAGCAAGACCTACGAAAATTACTATTTGATTTCTCAGTCAGCAATTAAGAAATATGTGTTTCAGTATTTTTGAAAATTTAACCCTATGGAGTGAAATAGTGGGTGAAAGTATTTTTTGAAAATATATTATTATTGAAGAACTACTAAAATATTTTCAAAGCTACATCTATGAATACTGGTATTTGACTTCGCAGTTACAAATAAAAAAAAAATATGTGTTCCACTGTTTTTGGAAATTCAACCTCTATGGTGGAGAAATGGGAGACAAAAGTTTTTATGGAAATATTTCATTGTGCACACATTTTTGGTGCTAAATCTATGAAAATTTATGTTTTGCTTCTCTGTTAGGAATTAAACATATGAATGTCACTGTTTTTGGAAATTCAACCTCTAAGGGGGTGAAATGTTTTATGAAAATATTTAATTGTGAAAGCATATTTAAAGCTAAATCTTTGAAAATTGGCGTTTGGCTTCTCAATTAGAGAAAAATACATGTTTCACTGTTTTTGGAAATTCAGTCCCTAAGGGGGTGAAATAGAGTGACACTGATTCACTGACTCTTTTGTGGAGGTTGTGGATCTTATACTGTAGACACCATTTAAGAAGGGATTGTCTGAAATCCCACTCTTAAGGGAATGAAATAGGGGATAAAAGGCTTTTTCAAAGTATGTTTCTGTTAAGGGAATTCTGAAGCTAGAATTATGAAAATGGTATTTGGTTTCTCAGTTAGAAAATGAAAAAAAAAAAAAAAAACGTGTTTCTGCATTTTTGGAAATTTAACCACGAAGGAGGCAAAATAGTGCATGAAAGTTTTTTTGAAAATAATAATTGCTAAAAAACTCTTAAAGAATTTTTAAGGCCACATCTGTGACAACTGGTATTTGAATTCTCGATTAGAAATAAAAAAAAATACATGTTTCAGTCTTTCAGGAAATTCAACACCTAAGGGGGTACAAAAGGGGATGAAAATTTTAAAGTAAATATTTCGTTACATTAAAAAAATTTAAAGCTAAATTTATGAAAATTGTTAGTTCCCTTCTCAGTTAGATATAATGAAATATTTGTTATGGGATGAAAGTTGCTATGGAAGTACCTCCACAAGACCACAAAAGGCATGATTAACAGAAACTTCGGACTCCAGCTACCAGTGTCATTTTTTGGTCAGAAGCACATTTTGAGAAGACTTTGCATATATACCCTCAATTATCATGAAAAGCTTAGAAGGCTTTGATTTAAAAAAAAATAAATAAATAAAATAAAAATAATCTCTGTAGGCCATACTGAATAATTTTCTTTGATTTCCTTGTCTTTTGTTAATGTATACTTTGTCCTGTTTTACATCTCCAAAGGTTTTCCTTGATAGGATACGTGAAATACAATGAATGAATGAATGAAATGAAATGAATTAATGCTCTTCATATGTGTGGTGCTACTGCGAGTAGATACTATGTGTCAGGTGGTGTGTACTGATGTGGTACAAAACACAGTTTTTTTTCTGTGTTCTACCAGTACTTTGTCTCAGACTGTAACAGTAAATTTTGTTTCATGTTTTAACGTTTCTGGTGATGGCTTCTGGCTGAAACTGTTTTCATTTATTGTAGGAAACAAAACCAATTCTGATTTAGACTTAAGAATGTAATAAAAGCATAATGTATGAGTTTCCTAAAAATACACTGGGAATGACATAAATTAGACTTACTCTGCAGCATGACAACAAGCTCCCAACATCCTTTAGCAATACGATATTATAACCCTGATATTATCTTCATGAGTGAGCAAATCAGCCAACAAACAATGAAGACTGTTGGACAGGCCATTCCTACTAGTCAGCACCACTCAGTCTTATGCCAATTAAATACAGAAATTCAATGACAGATCATTCCCTTTCACTGTAGATATAATATTAAAAAAGCTAATTGGTAATAATTTACCTCATCCCTAGATGATTTTGTTGTCCATGCGAGACCTGTACCAAATTCATATGATGAGTTTGTGGAAATTGTGAAATACTGTTTGTGTATTGCAAGTTCCCGAGGTTGCAGAACATAATATATAAAAGGCTTATCATCAGGCTTGAAATGGACACACTTTTAAAACCTTTAGGTCATTTAAGCAGGTCGGTCAGGGAACAGTGTTCCTTTGGTGAGTGTTGCTGAACCTTCTCTTGAGATACTAAATTGATAAACATTACTTTTATTACAATAAAGCTTTCATTCCTTGGTACTTAAGATACACATTAGTAAAACTTCAGCTCAATAACAACATTCATTTAAAGGAAACACAGTGGACCAAATCCCAGTAATATTAACAATGATGTAAAAGGCAATAAAATACAGGACAATTTTGTTTAACTGCACATACATCAAACCACATAAGACATCTTAACATTAACATCTGGTTTGGAGCCGAGTGAAAGGCTTTAACCAGAGGCTCAGACGATTCTGCCGAGATCTGGGTTGCAAATTTCTCGACCTCCACTATTGGGTGGAGAAATGTAGGGTCACCCTGAATAGGTCAGGTGTGCACTACAAGCACGAAGCAGCTACAAGGGTAGCGAAGTATGTGTGGAGTGCACATGTGGGTTTTTTAGGTTAGAGAATTCCCTCCCTAGGCCCGACAAGACGCCTCCTGAGATGCAATAAGGTAGCAGTAGGCAAAACGCAACAGGGAGTGACAATATTAATGTGGTAATAGTAAACTGCAGGAGCATCTATAGAAATGTCCCAGAACTGCTCTCATTAATAAACATTCACAATGCCCACATAGTACTAGGGACGGAGAGTTGGCTGAAACCAGATGTAAACAGTAATGAAATTCTAAACTCAGATTGGAATGTATACCGCAGAGACAGGCAGGACAGTGAAGGGGAAAGCGTGCTTATAGCGATAAAAAGTGCAATAGTATCAAAGGAAATTGATGGAGATCCCAAATGTGAAATAATTTGGATGAAGGTCACGGTTAAAGCAGGCTCAAACATGGTAATTGGGTGTCTCTATAGGCCCCCTGGCTCAGCAGCTGTTGTGGCAGAACACCTGAAGGAAAGTTTGGAAAATATTTCGAGTAGATTTCCCAACCATGTTATAGTTTTGGGTGGAGATTTTAATTTACCAGATACAGACTGGGAGACTCAAACATTTATAATGGGTGGCAGGGACAAAGAATCCAGTGAAATTTTTTTAAATACATTATCTGAAAACTACATTGAGCAGTTTAACATAGAATTGACTCGTGGCGATAACATATGAGACCTTCTGGTGACAAACAGACCCAAACTATTTGAAACAGTTAATGCAGAACAGGGAATCAGCTATCATAAAGTGGTTACAGCATTGGTGATTTCAGCAAAAGTGACAAAAAGCAGATTTCAGAGTACTTGACAGCTCAACACAAAAGTTTTATCTAAAGTACAGATAGTATTGAGGATCAGTGGACAGAGTTCAAAACCATCGTACAATATGTATTAGATGGGTATATGCCAAGCAGGATCATAAGAGATGGAAAAGAACCACTGTGGTACAACAACTGAGCTAGAAAACTGCTACGGAAGCAAAGGGAACTTCACAGCAAACATAAACATAGCCAAAGTCTTGCAGACAAACAAAAATTACACGAAGCGAAATGTAGTGTGAGGAGGGCTATGTGAGAGGCGTTCAACGAATTTGAAAATAAAGTTCTATGTACTGATTGTCAGAAAATCCTAAGAAATTTTGGTCTTATGTCAAAGTGGTAGGTGGATCAAAACAAAATGTCCGGATACTCTGTGACCAAAATGGTAGTGAAACAGAGGATGACAGACTAAAGGCAGAAATACTAAATGTCTTTTTCCAAAGCTGTTTCACAGAGGAAAACTGCACTGTAGTTCCTTCTCTAGATTGTCGCACAGATGACAAAATGGTAGACATCAAAATAGATGACAGAGGGACGGAAAAACAATTAAAATCGCTCAAAAGAGGAAAGGCCACAGGCCCTGATGGGATACCAGTTTGATTTTACACAGAGTACACTAAGGAATTTGCCCCCCTTCTTGCAGTTGTGTACCATAGGTCTCTAGAAGAGTGTAGCGTTCCAAAAGATTGGAAAAGGGCACAGGTCATCCCCATTTTCAAGAAGGGATATCGGACAGATGTGCAGAACTATAGACCTATATCTATAACGTCGATCAGTTGTTGAATTTTGGAACATGTATTATGTTAGAGTATAATGACTTTTCTGGAGACTAGAAATCTACTCTGCAGGAATCAGCATGGGTTTAGAAAAAGACAATCGTGTGAAACCCAGCTCGTGCTATTTGTCCACGAGACTCAGAGGGCCATAGACATGGGTTCCCAGGTAGATGCCATGTGTCTTGACTTCCACAAGGTGTTTGATACAGTTCCCCACAGTCATTTAATGAACAAAATAAGAGCACATGGACTATCAGACCAATTGTGTGATTGGATTGAAGAGTTCCTAGATAACAGAATACAGCATGTCATTCTCAATGGAGAGAAGTCTTCCGAAGTAAGAGTGATGTCAGGTGTGCTGCAGGGGAGTGTCGTAGGACCATTGCTATTCACAATATATATATAAATGATCTTGTGGTTAGCACCAGAAGTTCACTGAGGTTCTTTGCAGATGGTGCTGTAGTATATTGAGAGGTTGTAACAGCTGTAGTATATTGAGAGGTTGTAACAATGGAAAATTGTACTGAAATGCAGGAGGATCTGCAACGAATTGACGCATGGTGCAGGGAATGGCTATTGAATCTCAATGAAGACAAGTGTAATGTGCTGCGAATACATAGAAAGAAAAATCCTTTATCATTTAGCTACAATATTGCAGGTCAGCAACTGGAAGCAGTTAATTCCATACATTATCTGGGAGTACGCATTAGGAGTGATTTAAAATGGAATGACCATATAAAATTAATCATCCATAAAGCAGATGCCACACTGAGATTCATTGGAAGAATCCTAAGGAAATGCAGTCCGAAAACAAATGAACTAGGTTACAGTACACTTGTTCGCCCACTGCTTGAATACTGCTCACTGGTGGGGGATCCGTACCAGATAGGGTTGATAGAAGAGAGAGAGAAGATCCAACAGAGAGCAGTCCGCTTCATTACAGGATCATTTAGCAATCGCAAAAGTGTTACAGAGATGATACATAAACTCCGGTGAAAGTCTCTGCAAGAGAGATGCTCAGTAGCTCAGTACGGGCTTTTGTTGAAGTTTTGAGAACATACCTTCACCGAGGAGTCAAGCAGTATTTTGTTCCCTCCTACGTACATCTCGTGAAGAGACCATGAGGATAAAATCAGAGAGATTAGAACTGACACAGAGGCATACCGAAAATCTTTCTTTCCACGAACAATACGAGATTGGAATAGAAGGGAGAACCGATAGAGGTATTCAAGGTACCCTCCGCCACACACTGTCAGGTGGCTTGCAAAGTATGGATGTAGATGCAGATTAAACAACTTTCTTGGGGCCCCTAAACGTAATATGAAATTACTGCCAGAAATTCAAGCCACTGACCCAAAATTTTTGCTGTCAACAAACATCTACAGACCACCTTGAGAGATACACAGAAGATCCAAAGAAATTGGTACACCTGCCTAATATCGTGTAGGTCTCCTGCAAGCACACAAAAGTGCCGCAACACGGGGGGCATGTGGCATGGACACAGCTAATGTCTGAAGTAGTGTTGGAGGGAATTGACACCACGAATCCTGCAGGGCTGTTCATAAATCCGTAAGAGTACAAGGGGGTGGGGCTCTCTTCTGAACAGCACATTGCAAGGCATCCCGAATATGCTCAATAATGTTCATATCTGGGGAGTTTGGTGGCCAGCGGAAGTGTTTAAACTCAGAAGAGTGTTCCTGGAGCCACCCTGTAACAATTCTGAATGTATGGGGTTTCGCATTGTCCTGCTGGAGTTGCCGAAGTGTGTTGGAATGCACAATGGACATGAATGGATGAATGTGATCAAACACGATGCTTATGTATATGTCACCTGTCAGAGTCATATGTATATGTATCAGAGGTCCCATATCACTCCTACTGCACATTCTCCCCCCCCCCCTTTCCACCACCACCACCACCATTACAGAGCCTCCACCAGCTTGAACAGTCCCCTGCTGACATGCAGGATCCATGGATTCATGAGGTTGTCTCCGTACCCGTACATGTTCATCCGCTTGATACAATTTGAAATGACACACGTCCGACCAGGCAACATCTTTCCAATCATCAACAGTCACCCAGGCGAGGCGTAAAGCTTTGTGCCATGCTGTCAACAAGGGTATGCGAATGGGCCTTCAGCTCCAAAAATCCATATCGACAATGTTTTGTTGTTGCACTTCTGTCACGTTGAACAATTCTCTTCAGTTGTCATTGGTCCCATTCTTGCAGGATCTTTTTCTGGCCACAGCAGTGTCATAGAATTGATGTCTTACCGGAATCCTGATATTCATGGTACACTTATGAAATGGCCGTACGGGAAAATCCCCACTTTATTGCTACCTCAGAGAGGCTGTGTCCCATTGCTCGTGTGCTGACTATAACACCATTTTCAAACTCAAATCTTGATAACCTGCCATTGTACTAGCAGTAATGGATCTATTAACTGTGCCAGACACTTTCTGCCGTATAGAGACATTGCTAACCACAGCACTGTGTTCTGCCTGTTTACATGTCTCTGTATTTGAATACGCGTGCCTATACCAGTTTGTTTGGCATTTCAGTGTATGCAGCTGTCATCTTTTAACTAATACCTAACATTAGAGTTTAGAAAACACATAAATAGCAATCTAAGAATTATAAACTGGCATAATCATTGACAAATAGTTCGAATAACATTAAAGAAATACAAAGAAGAAAAGAAAAATCTTTCGAGAAATTTTAACCTAGGGAAATTCAGGTACCAGCATTACAGAACTGCACCATTCTGTCATCTGGACAAGTGTGGTCAAACCTGCCCCAGGCCGCTTGCAATTACAAATAATCCTGTGCAAGTGCAGAAACCAATGCATAGAGTATAATCAGGCTTCTAGAACAAAAAGAAAAGTGAAATTAGTTAACTGAAATGACATACACTTCCATATATGCACTTATTATCAGCAGCGGTGTTCCCATTGAACAGTAACACAGGGAATCAGAACAGTGAAACTTGGCTAAATTTGTCCATGCTGCCACATCAGCTTCTTTGTGAATTTCAAAACTTTGCAAAAAAATGTACCCATGATGACTTGAACCAGCCATAATGTGAAATTAACATTGTTAATTAGATCCTTGGAATTTCAAGGACACAAATTCAAAATTCAATGGCAGCAGCAAACGCACTGTGTAACATTCATAATGAGTCACAACCCCAGCACAGCCCCCATAGTTTAATGCTCCATCTCATCATATTAACTGTCGTCCAAAGCTGCTATAGAATGCCCACACCTCACAAGGATGTCTTTACACTCTGTCTCACCAAAACAAGGTGTCTCGCCTGGCCCACAATGCTTGCTTAGTGGCTGTATGTCGCACTTACTCCGCACTGCTAAAGAGTACTCCGCACTGGTAAAGAGGCACTGCTGGCACCAAAATCTCCCACACTACCTTGTGTGTCATTCGGCAACTTCTCCCACTCTCTATGTAGCATTTTGCTCAAGAACTGGTCCATCACGGGGCATGTGTCCACAAGTCACCTACTAGTGATGTTTGGAATTGATTGTGGTTGAGCAAAAGCGATTGGGATGCATCAACCTTTGACTTCCCCCCCTCCCCCCCTCCTAAAGTGAAGCCCTCCAGTGGGGTTTACCAACCCAATATCTTTTTGTTACCATCACTTCAACACCTCACCCATCCAATTTTGAGCTGGCTCAAGTGGAGCCATATTTTCCTTTGTGTTTGCAAGTCTCTAACCAAGAAAGTAACTGGTGCAAGGACTTTAACCACCTCACACAGACCAACATACCTTGGCAAAATTTTACCAGTTAACCCATTTTTTGCCTCCGCTCTTCCCCCACGCATTTTTCACACTGATCCATTCACCCACCACAATCGACACCACATGCCATCCCTTGCTATAAGCTCAAGCTTCCCATTGGTGTGCCAGAATGGTCTTCTTGGTGGCTTCCCATCTAGCCTTCAAATTTCTGGGATCTACATGCTCTGGCAGCAGGTCATTAAGAGACCAGAGATTACTTATTGGGGTATTTAATGCATAACCAAACATTAACCTCGCAGGAGGGGTTTTGTGGGTTTCGTGGCAAGCAGTATTAAACACAAGACTTAACCAGTTCAATGAACGGTCCCACTTCCATTGGGAACCTGAGCGAAATTATCAGGGCTGACTTAAGATTGCACATAATTTACTCTGCAAATGAAGGTTGGAGATAATATGGTGAGGTCATAAAGTGCTTTATTCCATGCCAAAAGTAAAACTTGCAGAACTCGTGCGAAGCTAAGCAAACCTGGTAAAAGTGTCTACCATGACAAAGATGAATCAATTTCCATCTTTAGTGTGTGTGAGCAGTCCTCATAATTCACAAATAGCTTGTCCAAAGGGTGAAACTCCCCAGTGGATTGCAAAAGTTCTTTCCATTACCAGTATTCGGTTTCTTGTGTTTACAATCTTGGGAGTTACTATCACACCTTTTCAAGTGAAATACTCACTTATTTTCGCCTGCATTTTCTGGGCACCCAAATGATCACTCACACAGAGGCTGATGATAGTACTCGAGAACGACTGGTACACTAAACTTCCAGGCAGGCAAGTTGTAGCTTTCTGACCACATCGCTCTTGATACCAAAGCACCCCTTTCTCTAATGAGTACCCCACCAAAGTGTGTCCCTCGTTTAATCCCCTGTGAACGGCAAAAAGTTGACAAGCCTTCTCTAGTTCTTCCTTCAGACCACTAAACAAAGCCGGGATAGCCATAAGAATGGCAGGAAGTACTTTGGGTCCAGGTGCCTCCACAATCTCAGCAGATGACAGTGCTTGCGGGCCCTCTCTCTCTCTCTCTCTCTCTCTCTCTCTCTCTCTCTCTCTCTGCCTTCCTCTTCCTGTTCAAATACGTGGCTGAGCACATCAGCAGTCTGAGTTTGTGAACCACGGATGTGAACCACATTGAACTGGAATGCCGAGATCCCCACTGGACTAATTCTTCCCATTCTTCATGGTCAGCTGACACCCAATTTAGCACTTGATTGTCCGTTTCAAGCTGAAACTGCCGATGTACCAGACAAAACTTAAACCCAAAGGCAAATAGCACCACTAATGCTTCTAGCTCATGAACAGAATAACGCTATTCAGGATTTGAGAGTGCCCTCGAAGCATAATCCAATCGACACCATTCACCTTTCTGCTCTTGCAGCAGGACCGCCATGATGCCCACTATGAGATAATTTCCGTTCACCCCTACGTCCCAAACCCTACGCGTTGCTATCGGTGCCAGCGGTTCAATCACACCAGCGAGTCCTGTTCCAACCCGGCCAAATGTGTTACGTGTGGCAAGGATGCCCATGAGGGTGCTTGTCCACCTCCATCCCCTCGTTGCATCAACTGTATGGGTGACCACACTGCTTCCTCTCGAAATTGCCCAATTTTTAAAGACGAAAAGCTCATTCAGGAAATCAGAGTGAAGGAAAAGGTGTCGACCTTTGCTGCTCGAAAATTATTCGCAAGTCGAAAGCCCACTGTGCCTCAGACAGGAAAATACAGCACTGTCCTTGCCTCTCCTCGGCCAACAAAGGAGGCGGCCACGCAGACTTGTGATCTCACCTTTTGTGACACAGTCGTCAGATTGGCCAGCATAAAGATCGCCCGTTCAACCTCCCCACTTTCGCCTGCTCAATCTATGGCTCACACTTCATTGGGTTCTGCTAAATCTCGATCACAAAAGTCAGACACCCGGACTTCCAAAAAAGAGCATACTCGTGAAGATTTTTTACATACCCCAACTTCACAACCATCAGTTCCTCCTTCATCTAAACATCATGTTTCCAAGAAAGCTAATAAGAAACCCAGTTCCTCTCCTTCTCCGCCACAGCGTGTCTCATCTACAGCACCACCTGGCGGAAATCGCCCTTGGCCGTCTTCTGTGTCGCCGAGGCGCACTGCTGGCGGCCGATCAACCGGCCGATCGCTGGTGGCAGGAGCTGCTCCTGAACAACCTATGGATCAGGATCTTTTGTCTTTGGCTGAGTGCCGTTCCACGCTGTCGGTCGCAAGCTCTGAGCAGTCATTGAGTTGACAGCAACCTTGGTCGCATTCTTCCATTTTCTGTCCACCCTATGTCCATTATCCATTGGAATATCCGCAGCATTCGAGCCAATCGGGATGAATTGACGATCCTCCTACAATCCTACTCGCCGGTCATCTTCTGTCTTCAGGAAACAAAGCTGTGTCCCCACGACCGCTTTGTCTTTCCCCATTTTCAGTCAGTCCAATTTGATCTCCCCTCTGTTGAAGGCACTCCAGCACATGGAGGACTCATGATTCTTCTCCATAATACTCTCCATTATCACCCAATCCCCTTAAACACTTCCTTTCAAACAGTCGCTGTCCGTCTTTCCCTTTCTGGATACACCTTCTCTCTTTGTACTGTATATATTCCATCGTCCACATCAATGGCACAAGCTGATCTCCTCCTTCTTCTTCTTGGTCAGCTTCCACCCCCCTATTTGCCGGTTGGGGACTTCAATGCCCACCACCCGCTTTGGGGATCTCCACATCCATGTCCACGTGGCTCACTATTGCTAGACATCTTCCACCAAGCGGATCTTGTTTGCCTCAACACTGGGGACCCTACATTTTTGTCTGCCTCCACAACAAATTTCTCTCACTTGGACCTTTCGGTCGGTACTGTTCCGCTAGCTCGGCACTTCGAATGGTTCGCCCTTGCTGATACACACTCAAGTGACCACTTTCCATGTGTCCTTCGATTGCAGCCACAACTGCCATATATGCGCCCGAGATGCTGGAAGTTTGCCCAAGCTGATTGGACACTTTTTTCGTCTCTAGCGACATTCGATGACCGTCACTTTCCTAGCGTCGACAATGAGGTCACTCATATTACAGATGTTATTCTTACAGCTGCAGAACGTTCAGTACCACGCACCTCCGAATCGCCCTGGTGCCCCCCAGTTCCTTGGTGGAACAAGGCATGCCATGACGCAATATGTGAGCAGCGATGTGCTCTTTGCGTTTTCCGCCACCATCCTACTTTGGCCAACTGTATCTGCTATAAGCAGTCCCGTGCGCGATGCCGTTGCATCATCCGCGATAGCAAGAAGGCAAGCTGGAAATTCTTTACTAGCTCATTTAACACCTTCACTCCCTCCTCGGAAGTTTGGAGTCGGATTCGACGGTTATCTGGCGTGCCTAGTTTCTCCCCGGTCTCTGGGCTCACTGTCGTGCATGATACGTTAGTGGACCCCGCCGCAATTTCTAACTCATTGGGTCAACACTTTGCTGAGATTTCGAGCTCTTCAAATTACCCGCCAGCGTTTCTCCCAAAGAAACGTGCAGCAGAAGTGCAACCTCTTGCTTTCTCCTCTCAAAATCGCGAAAGCTATAATACTGTTTTCTCCATGCGGGAACACCAACATGCACTCTCTTCTTCTCGCTCCTCCGCCCCAGGACCGGATGGTATCCACATCCAAATGTTGCTGCAGTTATCAACCCATAGTCTGCATTACCTCCTTCGCCTTTATAATCGAATTTGTATCGACAGTACTTTTCCCAGATGATGGTGGGAAGCTATCGTCGTTCCTGTTCCGAAACCTAGAAAGGACAGACATCTCCCCTCTAGCTATCACCCCATTTCTCTCACGAGTAGTGTATGTAAGGTTTTGGAGTATATGGTGAATTGCCGTTTAGCTTGGTGGCTGGAATCCCGCAGTCTTCTAACACCTGCCCAATGTGGTTTCCGAAAGCATCGTTCTGCAGTTGACCATCTTGTTGCTCTCTCCACTTACATCATGAACAATTTTCTCTGGAAACACCAAACAGTAGCAATATTTTTTGATCTGGAGAGAGCATACGATACCTGTTGGAGGACAGGCATCCTCCGCACACTGTTCTCTTGGGGCTTTCGAGGTCGGCTGCCACTTTTTCTTCGCGAATTTATGGCAGAGCGCATATTTAAAGTGCGGGTGAACACTACTCTCTCCCATACTTTCTCCCAAGAAAACAGGGTACCCCAGGGCTCCGTGCTAAGTGTTGTACTGTTTGCCATTGCCATAAATCCAATTATGGACTGTCTCCTTCCCGATGTCTCAGGCTCCCTCTTTGTGGATGATTTTGCGATCTACTACAGCTCTTAATGGACCAGCCATCTTGAACGACGTCTTCAAGGATGTCTCGATCGCCTCCACTCTTGGAGCACCGAAACCGGCTTCCGCTTTTCTCCCAGTAAGACCGTTTGTGTTAATTTTTGGTGTCATCAGGAGTTTCTTCCACCCTCCATACATCTAGGACCTGTCAACCTTCCGTTTTCAGACGTCGCTAAATTCTTGGGTCTTATGTTTGACAGAAAACTGTGCTGGTCCTCCCACGTTTCCTATCTTTTGGCTCGCTGTCTGCGATCCCTCAACACCCTCCGTGTCATGAATGGTACCTACTGGGGAGCGGACCGAGTGGTCCTTCTCCGCCTCTATTGCGCCTTAGTGCACTCGAAAGTGGACTATGGAAGCATAGTCTACTCCTCTGCTCGGCCGTCTATTCTTCGGCGTCTCGACTCTATCCACCACCGTGGATTACGTTTAGTGTCTGGAACTTTTTATACCAGCCCTGTGGAAAGCATTTATGCTGAGACTGCTGAACCTCCACTGTCCAATCGGCGAGCAGTGCTTCTGAGTCGTTATGCTAGCCATCTGTCTTCCATGCCTGCTAATCCGGCCCATGACATTTTTTTCGATGCCTCCTTGGATGTAGGGTATGCAGGCCGCCCTTCCTCCCTACTACCACTGGGAGTCCGCTTCCGTCAACTGCTCCAATCTCTTTCCTTCCGCTTTCCTAAAACTTTCTTGACAACTAGGGGTACAGCATCGCCTTGGCTCCGTCCCCGGATCTGCCTGCTCCGTGACCTTTGTCAGTTTCCCAAGGGTGGTACCCCTTCACTTGTTTATCCTCGGGCATTTGCTGCTTTCTGCGCACAATGAAGGAAGCCATATTTATTTACACTGATGGCTCGAAAACATCGTCAGGTGTAGGGAGTGCCTATATTGTTGGCGACACCCCAAATCGATTTCGGCTTCCCGACCAGTGTTGGTTTATACTGCGGAGCTTTATGCTGTTCTCCAGGCTCTCCAATACATCCGCCACCATCAGTGGATACAGTATGTTATCTGTTCAGATTCTCTCAGCTCTCTCCTCAGTCTCCAAGCTCTCTATCCTGTCCACCCTCTGGTCCACCAGATTCAGGACTGCCTGTGCTTGCTCCACTTGGGGGGCGTCTTGGTGGCGTTCCTCTGGCTCCCAGGACACGTTGATATCTGTGGAAATGAGGCGGCCGATATAGCGGCCAAGGCTGCAGTCTCTCTTCTTCGGCCAGCTATTCGATCGATTCCCTTCGCCGATCTACGGAGTTTTTTATGTTGTCGTGTTGTTCTTTTATGGCATGCACATTGGTCGACACTTCCCCATAGTAAATTGCGGGACGTGAAAGCTCTTCCCTGTGCTTGGACCTCTTCCTCCCGAACGCGTCGTCGGGAGGAGGTAATTTTAACTAGACTCTGGATAGGGCACTGTCTCTTTAGCCATCGACATCTTTTAAGCGGCGATCCTCCCCCACTCTGTCCCCACTGCTCTCAGCTGTGAACGGTAAGACACCTTTTAATTGAGTGCCCCTATTTTACTCCATTACGCGACAGTCTACAGTTGTTGCCTGATATATCGTCCATTTTAGCAGATGACACGCGCTCGGTTGATCGCGTTCTTGAGTTTATTAGGGCCAGTGAGATGACGTCAGTCATTTGAAGCTCTTTTTGGGGACAACCAACCCCTTTCTGTAGTGGATTTTTAAGCTTTCCTTCTGCTTTTAGTTTCTTCAATTTTTTGAGTTTCGTTCCCATTGCTGCTGGTTTCCATTTTCGTTTTTTACCGTTTCCTAAGTCACAGACTGGGCGCTAATGACCATAGCAGTTTTGCGCCCCAAAACCAAAACAAACAAAACCAAAACAAACAAACATGATGCCCACACTTGAAGCATCAGTTTGCACAAAAAGGGCAGGTTAAAATCTGGAATTCCCAGTACCAGAGCATTACTGCCCCCTTCAATGTCTCAAAGGTGGCCTGTAACTATCACATCAGTTAAATTTTTCATACTTCTGTCTCAGCTGGTTGAGAGGAGCTGCAATCCTGGCAAAGTTACACACAAATTTGTGAAAAACTGCACAATCTGATGAACTGGGGAACCTCTTTCTTATAACAAGTCACCGGTAATTTATGGTGTGCACTGGTCCAACAATGATAGATTCTTACTCCTTTCTCTGACACAATGTGCCCTAAAAATGAAATTTCATTCGTGGCCAGAGTTACCTTGCCTTGCCTGGTTTGATAAAATGCCTAATATATTCAACGTGTTCTTCAAAGTTTTTACTATAAATCACCACATCATCTAGGTAATTATATGCGAGTTTGAATTCTCCCAAAACACAATCTAACAGGCAGAACAACACTGCGTCCTGGTTGAAAATCTGAAGGGCACATGATTAAATTCACATAAGTTATAGTCCGTACAGAAAGCTGTCAATGGTTTAGATTCCTTGGTAAACAGGATTTGGTAGGATGCCAGGTTTAGACCCAATGCTGAGAAAATATGTGCACCAGCAAGCCATACAAAACAGTTGTGCAAGTCAGGCAGGGGAACAGATTATAAAGTGACCTTTTGGTTAAGGAACCAGAAATTGACTACCTGCCTATAACCAGCACTGTTTTGTTTTGGTAGCAGAAAAATCAGAGCATAGGGAGATACCAACGATCCAATAACACCATCTTCCAAAACCCGCCTGAGACTTTACGCAATTCTTTCATTTTTGGAGGGGAAAGCCAATAAGGCAATTGACTGGCCAGTGTATGATCAGTCAGCCTGATTTGTGTGTTGCTCGAAATTTCTCTGAAAAAATTCCGGGAACTAATAAAGGGCTTCCAATAATTGTTTAGACTCTGTGACGGTCTTGGCTGCAGATTTCTAGACTTGTGCTATTGGGTGGGGAATTGTAGGACGCCCCTAGATAGGTCAGGGGTGCACTACACAAAGGAAGCGGCTACTCGGGTAGCAGAGTACTTGTGGCGTGCACATGGTTTTTTTTTAGGCTAGGCAGTATTGCGAGGTGTCCTGATGAACACTCACCAGTCGACGTGCAGGCAGGGAAATCAGGTCACGCTCAGTGTAAAGACACTTCAGCTGTCAAGATATTTGCAGTAAATATTCAGAGTGTTCGGAATAAAGTTCCTGAATTTACTGCCCTCCAGGAACCGTGTGGCACGCTAATTATTCTCGGGACTGAGACCTGGCTGAACCCTGATATAGGAAGTTCTGAAATATCTAGTGAGGGTTGGAACGTGTATCAGAAAGACAGATTAGACACCGTAGGAGGTGGTGTCTTGATTGCAGTTGACAAAAATATTGTGTCTACTGAGGTCGAAGTAGAGTGTGTTTGTGAAGTTATCTGGACCGTTTAACAGCGCTAGGGGAAATAAAGTTAATTGTGGGGGGTTATTACCGGCCACCAGGTTCCACCGTGACAGTTCTAGAATCATTCAAAGGGAGTCTACATTCTGTGTCGCAGAAGTACCCGGATCACGCTATATTATTCGGAGGCAATTTCAACCTACCTAGTATAGACTGGGATGTCTATGGATTCATTACAGCCGTCGCGTGAATTACTTTTGAACACATTATCCGAAAACTGTCTTGAGCAACTAAATTGACAGCCAACGCGTAATGGAAATATTTTAGATCTGGTAGCCACGAACAGACCAGATCTCATCGACGGTGTCAGTGTTGAGACAGGGATTAGTGATCATGAAGTTGTCATTACGACTATGGTTACAAAAGTTAAAAAGTCGGTCAAGACGGCTAGGAGAGTATTCTTACTAGAAAGAGCAAATAAGCAGTTGTTAGCATCCCACTTAGTAAATGAATCGACTTCATTTACTTCCGGTATGATGGACGTGGAAGAATTATGGGCAAATTTTAAACACATTGTAAATCACGCATTGGAAAAGTATGTGCCGAAAAAGTGGGTTACGGACAGAAAAGACCCACCGTGGTTTAACAGCGCAATTCGGAGAATGCTCAGGAAGCAAAGGCAGTTGCACTCGCGGTACAAGAAAGATCAGGAGAATGAGGACAGGCAAAAGTTAGTAGAGATTCTTGCTGCTGTAAAAAGAGCAATGCGCAAAGCATTCAACCACTACCACTGTCATGCCTTAGCAAAAGATCTTGCTGAAAACCGAAGGAAATTCTGGTCTTACGTAAAATCGGGAAGCGGGTCGAAGGCTTCCATCCAGTCACTCAGTGCGCAGTCTGGCCTGCAACGAAAGACAGCAAAACGAAAACTGAAATTTTAAATTTAGCATTTGAGAAATCTTTCATGCAGGAGGATCGTACAAACATACCACCATTTGAGTCTCGTACAGATTCCCGTATGGAGTACATAGTGATAGACATCCCTGGGGTAGTGAAGCAGCTGAATGGGTTGAAAATAAATAAATCGCCAGGTCCTGATGGGATTCCAATTTGGTTTTACAGAGAGGACTCTACTGCATTGGCTCCTTACTTAGCTTGCTTTTATCACGAATCTCTTGCCCAACATAAAGTCCCAAGCGACTGGAAAAAAGCGCAGGTGACGCCTGTATATAAGAAGGGTAGAAGGACGGATCCTCAAAATTACAGACCAATATCCTTAACATTGGTTTGTTGCAGGATTCTTGAACATGTTCTCAGTTCGAATATAATGAATTTCCTTGAGACAGAGAAGTTGCTGTCCATGCATCAGCATGGCTTTAGAAAGCATCGCTCCTGCGAAATGCAACTCGCTCTTTTTTCACGATATCTTGCGAACCATGGATGAAGGGTATCAGATGGATGTCATATTCCTTGACTTCTGGAAAGCATTTGACTCGCTGCCCCACTGCAGACTCCTAACTAAGGTACGAGCATATGGGATCGGTTCCCAAGTATGTGAGTGGCTCGAAGTCTTCTTGAGTAATAGAACCCAGTATGTTGTCCTCGATGGTGAGCGTTCATTGGAGGTGAGGGTATCATCTGGAGTGCCCCAGGGAAGTGTGGTAGGTCCGCTGTTGTTTTCTGTCTACGTAAATGATCTTTTGGATAGGGTGGATAGGAATGTGCAGCTGTTTGCTGATGATGCTGTGGTGTACGGGAAGGTGTCATCATTGAGTGACTGTAGGAGGATACAAGATGACTTGGATTTGTGATTGGTGTAAAGAATGGCAGCTAACTCTAAATATAGATAAATGTAAATTAATGCAGATGAATAGGAAAAAGATTCCTGTAATGTTTGAATACTCCATTAGTAGTGTAGCGCTTGACACAGTCACGTCGATTAAATATTTGGGCGTAACATTGCATAGCGATATGAAGTGGGGCAAGCATGTAATGGCAGTTGTGGGGAAGCCAGATAGTCGTCTTTGGTTCATTGGTAGAATTTTGGAAATATGTGGTTCATCTGTAAAGGAGACCACTTATAAAACACTAATATGACCTATTCTTGAGTACTGCTCAAGCGTTTGGGATCCCTATCAGGTCGTATTGAGGGAGGACATAGAAGCAATTCAGAGGCAGGCTGCTAGATTTGTTACTGGTAGGGTTGACCATCACGCGACTGTACGGAAATGCTTCAGGAACTCTGGTGGGAGTTTCTAGAGGAAAGGAGGTGTTCTTTTCGTGAATCGCTACTGAGGAAATTTAGAGAACCAGCATTTGAGGCAGACTGCAGTACAATTTTACTGCCGCCAACTTACACTTTGCGGAAAGACCACAAAGATAAGATAAGAGAGAATAGGGCTCGTACAGAGGCATATAGGCAGTCATTTTTCCCTCGTTCTGTTTGGGAGTGGAACAGGAAGAGAAGATGCTAGTTGTGGTACGAGGTAACCTCAGCCATGCACCATATGGTGGATTGTGGAGTATGTACGTAGATGTAGATGTAGATTGAGGGTCTGGTAGATGTCTAACATCAAACCCAGAGCCACCTCCCTGGACTTGGCACACTGTCTAAGTGAGATGCTAACAACTGAATATGTGCTCTTTCTAGCAAAAACACTCCTCTCTCCTTCTTAACTTATTTATTAGCTTTATTAACCATAGTTGCTATAACAACATCATGATTGCTAATCCCCATTTCCATATCAATGTTGTCAATAAGGTCCAGCCGGTTTGTAGCTATAAGATCTAAGATATTTCCATTGCATGTGGATATATCTTAGACCTCACAGCTACAATAGGGTGAACCTTATCAACAACATCAGTATAGAAACGGGGATTAGCAATCATGATGTTAAGGGTTAATAAAGTTAATAAATAAGTTAAGAAGGATAGGAGTGTGTTTTTGCTGGAAAGAGCAGCAGTTGTTAGTATCTCATTAAGACAGTGAATTGAGATTCTTAGTTCCATTGAGATGAACATAGAGGAATTATGGGCAAAGTTTAAGCAGATTGTAAATTATGGTGTGGGGAATTATGTACCTAATAAATCGATTAAGGACAGATAATAACCACCATGGTTTAACATTGATATTCAGAAAGTGCTGAGGAAACAGAAGCTGTTGCACTCTCAGTTGAAAAGAAAATGAGCAAACAACAAGAAGCAAAGATTGGTAGAGATTTGTGTGTCTGTGAAAAGATCTATGTGTGAAGCTTACAACTACTACCACTCTCATGCCTTAGCAAAAGACCTGGTACAGAAACGAGAACATTCTGGTCCTATATAAAATTGCTATGTGGGTCTAAGTCTTCCATCCAGTCACTTGTTGACCAGTCTGGTGTGGCAGTTGAAAACAGCAAAACAATAGCCAAAGTTTTAAATTTTACAGTCAAGAAATTATTCAACAGGAGAATCATTCAAACATACCATTGTTTGACCATCGCACAGACATAGTAATAATCATTCCCAGTATAGAGAAACAAACAAGTCACCAAGTCCGGATGGAATCCCAATTTGGTTTTTCAAAGAGTACTTTACGGCATTGGTCCCTTACTTAGCTTGCATTTAACATGAATCTCTGACCAGTGAAATGTACCAAGCAACACAAAAAAGCACAGGTGACTCCTGTGTATAAGAAGGACAAAAGAACGTACCTGAAAAATTATAGACAAATATCCTTAACATCGATTTGCTGCAGAATTCTTGAACAAATTCTCAGTTCAAATATCATAAATTTTCTCAAGACCAAGAAGCTTGTGTCCATGAATCAGGATGATTTTAGAAAGCATCGCTTGTACAAAACTCAGCTTCCCCTTTTCTCACATGATATACTGCAAACTATGGATGAAGGGCAACAGGCAAATTCCACGTTTTTAGATTTACAGAAAGTGTTTGACACAGTGCCCCTCTGCAGGCTATTAAAGAAGATATAAGCGTATGGGATAGGTTCACAGACATGTGAATGGCCTGATGACTTCTTAAGTTATAGAACCCAAAATGTTGTCCTCGATGGCAAGTATTCATCAGGGACAAGGATATCGTCAGGAGTGCTCCATGGAAGCGTGACAGGACTGCTGTTATTCTCTCTATATATAAATGATTTGGTGAACAGGATGGGCAGCAATCTCTGTTTGTTTGCTGTTGATAGTGTGATGTGCAGTAAGGTGTCAAAACATTACTGTGGGAGGATGACTTAGACAAAATTTCTAGTTGATGTGATGAATGGCAGGTAGCTCTAAATGTAGAAAAGTGTAAGTTACTGTGAATGAGAATGAAAAACATGCCTGTACTGTTCTGATACAGTATTAGTAGTATGCTGCTTGACCAATCACATTGTTTAACCATCTTCGCATGACACTGCAAAGCAATATGAAATGGAAAGAGCATGTGAGGATTGTGGTAGGAAAGGCAAATGGTCGACTTCAGTTTATTGGTAGAATTCTAGGGAAGTGTAAAGGAGACTGCAACCCATTCTTGAGTATTGCTCGAGTGTTTGTCATCTGTACAGGTCGGATTAAAAGAACACATCAAAGCAGTTCAGAGGCAGGTTGGTAGATTTGTTACTGTTAGGTTCAAAGAACATACAAGTGTTACAGAGATGCTTCAGGAACTCAGATGGGAATCCCTGAAGGGAATGTGACATTCTTTTCAAGGAACACTATTAAGAAAACTTAGAGAACTGGCACTTGAAGCCGATTGCAGAATGATGCTGTTGTCTCCAAGATACATTGCACGTAAGGACCATGAAGATAAGATATGAGAAATTAGGGCTCATACAAAGGCATATAGACAGTTGTTTTTCCCCCTTATTCTGTTTGCAGGTGGAACAGGAAAGAAAATGACTAGTAGTGGAACAGGGTACCCTCTGCCACATGCTATAAGGTGGATTGTGGATTACTAATGTAGTTGTCATTAATCTTTACCCAACAATTACAAAATTTAAATTTTTCCTCAGGTCAAAACTTAAAATAAAATTCTCTCTGATCATAGTCCAAGATGTAACAGGTGCACACAAGAAAGTTGTACACCAGCAGCATAGGTACTGTTAGATCCCTAATAACTGAAAACCATCACGGCCAAGTTAATGTGCCTATCTCATGTTTACAGCAGACCAAACCAACAACATCCAAACTTTCATCAGCAACAGACTGACAATCCTTGTTAGCTGACTGTAACCATGATAAACCTTTATTATTAACATAGAAATCATAATCCAATAACGACTCACTACTTCCAGAATCAAGCAGACTGCACACAGGTTCATTGCCTACAGAAGTGCACATGAATGCAATCGAGATGTCAATTGCACACACCTTGTGACAACCTTGCGGTGGTACATCAGCACCCCTCCCCTGAATTTTCTTATCGCATCAGCCATCTGTAGAGCATCACCGTGGTTCAGTGGAGTCGTGTGCAAAATGGAATTTGCTGCCACATCTGAAACACCCCAGACTTCCTCTTTGATGCTGTTTAGAGTTATCATTCAATGTAGCATCTTTGTAGCTCTCCTTAGGCAGTCCTTCCTCTTTCTATTTCTCATCACAATACCGCACATATTCTACACTCACAGCCAAATGTTCCAACATGGAAAACAAACAAGGTCTAGCCAGTAACATCATCCATGATCGATCCTGTATGTGCACACCTTTCATGGTGCTAACCACAGCTTCTCTTTCAGGTATATTAACACATAAGGGATGGGTAGATCACATAACTAATGAGGAGGTATTGAATAGAATTGGGGAGAAGAGGAGTTTGTGGCACAACTTGACAAGAAGAAGGGACCAGTTGGTAGGAAATGTTCTGAGGTATCAAAGGATCACAAATTTAGCATTGGAGAGCAGTGTGGAGGGTAAAAATCATAGAGGAAGACCAAGAGATGAATACACTAAGCAGATTCAGAAGGACGTAGGTTGCAGTAAGTACTGGAAGATGAAGAAGCTTGCACAGGATAGAGTAGCATGGAGAGCTGCATCAAACCAGTCTCAGGACTGAAGACCACAACAACAACAACAACACATAAGGCATTTTTAGTCATCTTTACCTTATCTACATAATCCAACAACACCTCATTACCAGTTTGAACTTGATAAAAGCAAGCATCATTAACATCTTTGTGCCTGCACACACCCAAACATTCCCTTAAAAATTTCTTTTGGGGTATGTTTGAAGAATCACTCCCACTTAACAAGTCAGTTATCATCCCCCTCAGCTGTCTCTCTGACAAAGGGAAGAGAATTTGACATATCAACTCATTGGAAATTTTCATAACTCATGTCTAATTAACCATAAAACTTCTTTAATGTGATAAACATCTTTAAAAGATAAAATGTGCACTTTCTGAAGTATTGGAAGCAGTAGATTCAGAAGCTTACTAAATTGCTACCACAGACATGCTGCCCTATTTGCGCCTACATCTCGTGCAACATCTAAGCTGTCCTTCTCTTCACCTTCCTATCATTTGAGAAGAGAAAGAAGCCTCCGTACGGAAATAATTGCCTGCTCTAGTGCTTGAATATCCAGCAAATATTTAGTTTCTGTATAAACAACCTGAATATCATTTACACAGCAACTGTGCTTGGGAAGAAGAGGAACCTTCTATAAGATCAACACCCTCTTTAACAACACTGAGCAAGGAAAGACATGTGACACATGCGGTACTCACCTCCCCAACCACATTCACTGTGATGTGAACTGGCTTGTCTAACACGTCCTGCAAATGCTGGCTTTGGTCCATTTCATCTCTGATGCATAACACATACTGTAATAGATCCTTCCTCAAATATTTCAGCTCCAATATTGTTCTAGATACTATGGCAAGGTAGCTGCAGACACAAAGAGTAATTAGACAATGACCAAAAAATTTTACCTTTAATAACTAAATCATCTTAACTAATCAGCTCCAAGGAATGCAATGTTGCCAAAGAAACCACACTCTTTGCTACCATTATGAAACAGGCACTCTATTAAAACCTTTAGGCCACTTGAGCAGATTAGTCAGGAAACAGTGTTCTTTTGGTGAATGCTGCTGAGCCTTCTCTTGATATAGTAGATTTATTGACATGACCTTTATTACAATAAAGCTTTCATTTCTTACATCACTGTCAATATTACTGGGATTTAGTCCACTGTGTTTCCTTTAAATGAATGTTGTTATTGAGCTGAAGTTTTACTAATTTATTGTCCATGCATAATCTGCACTGCCACAGAGCCACTGCCGGTACCACAGTCTCCCTGGCCACCTTGTGCCTCATTTGGCAACATCTCCTGCTCTCTCTGGAGTGCACTGCTTAAGAAAAAGTCTACAAGTCACCTACCAGCAATGCTGTTAGAATGGATTGTGGTCAAGCAAAATTGATTGGGACTAACTCATCCACTGTAATGGAAACCTTTTCAGGGATGAAACACTGAAAGCTGGAGAAGAACTTCTAACAGGAAGATGCTAGGATAATGTTAATGGAGGAAATGGATCTGAGCAAGAAAAGCCAGAAAACCCGGTGACATCTTAAGAGAGTCAGTAGCAGTTCAACTACTATTATAGGGCATACTACTGTCAACCAGTTGGTCCATCAGATTCTCATGAGTGGAAAACCTGGAAATAATGTAATAGTTTCACGCTGTAAAATAAATCAGACTTCAGGACATGAAACTAATGCATTCATTTAGTATAGCTGAGCTGAACATTACCACTGACAGTCTCCAGAATGATTATGAAGCAGGTATAGATGACATGGAAACTGAACAGATAGAACATTTTGGGAAGAAAGTGAGAATGACTGCTTTAACTCTATAACAACTGTCTCAAAGCATGTGATATCCTTAAATTTAGAGGAAGTCATGTGTAATGTCCATTCTAAAGCCAAGTAAACTATCAACAGGTGCTAAAAACTGTAGACCAATATCACTATTGTGTAACCTCTATAAAATCTTTGAAATAATGTTTCTGAGTCTCTTACAGCACATGATGGAGCCAGCATTTATTCTTCAACAAGCTGATTTCAGACCAGGAAAGAATTGTATACCTCAAATTCTTAATCCAACCTAATACACACAGGATGGATTCGAAACACATAACATTACAGGTGTAGCTTTCATCTATCTGTCAGCTGTTTATGATAGATGTCTGAAATATGGGTTACCACAAGGATGTGTGTTGGCCCCTGCTCTTTCTAACACCTACTTCAAGAGCATATGACCTGGCTTTGGAAACTCAGGCTAAGTCCTTTGTAGAAATGGACGTTCACCTGACAAATGCTTTGAAAATGATATGATCTTTATTACAAAAACAATCAACTTCCCCCAAATCCAGTTAATACGAGGGTTGGAACTTAAATAGTGGCAACTATTTATTCACAACATACAGACGAGTTACATGTTTGCACCTGTTACTGTCCTTCAGAGTAGACACCAGCGTAGTGTAGAACCCGTTGCCAGTGATGTGGAAGGCGTAGTATACTGTTATCAAAACCTGTTCTGTTGATGGTGCGAATGGAGCGGTCTAAAGTTACGGTAATCCTCACGTACGACTGTGACGGTGTTATCCTAATGCATTACATTCCTCCACGGCAGACCGTCAGTGCACAGTATTACTGCTCGTTTTTGGAACATCACCTGTGACCAGCTTTGCGAAAGACGTGGTGACACTTTCTGCACAACCCACCCATCATTTTGCATGACAATGTACGAATGCATACAGTGCAAGCTGTGGCTGCTCTGTTCGGTGGATGGGACTGAGAAGTACTGTACCATCCACCATATTCCCCGGACTTAAGTCCTTGTGACTTTGATTTGATTCCGAAGATGAAGGAACTGGCATTCGCTTCAGAACTGTTACAGAGATTTGACAGGCAGTAGACTGCTCCATTCACACCATCAATAGAACAGTCTCTGCTAATGGCATACTACACCTTCCACATCACTGGCAACAGGTTCTACGCAATGCTGGTGACTACTTTGAAGGACAGTAACAGGTGAAAACATGTAACTCTTTTTTATCAGTTGTGAATAAATAGTCATCACTATTTAAGTTCCAACCCTCATACTTAGATGCACGTTTTCCATCTTAAACACAGACAGATATGTTGGTAACTCAATGTATCATGGTACAGAATACTGTTGAATATTATGCCATATTCAAAATACTTATGTGCCACTCTTGATTGCACCTTGACTTTACAAGCAGCACTGCCATAACTTGAGGCTAAAGTGGAAGCCAGAAAAAACAGCATCCCAGGAATAGAACTGAAAGTACATGGGGCTCTCAGGCGTAAACATTAAGAACAACAGTATTACCAGTCTGCTTTTCTGTGACAGACCGTGCATGTCCTCACAGGTGCAGATACACCAACGCCAAAGAGGCCAATAAGGCACTAAATCTGTATCTACAGTCTGCTGACTACTGTGCGGTGCATAGCGGAGGGTACTTCCCATTGTACCAGGTATGAAGGCTTTTTCTCATTCTATTCATGTGCTGTGTGGGGAAAATGATTGCTTGAATGCCTGCGTGTGTGCTGTAATGTAATTGGTTTAATTTTGTCTTTGTGATCCCTATTAGAGTGATGTGAAGGGGGCTGTAGTATATTCCTAGATTCATCACTAATACTTGGTTCTAAAAACTATCCAAGTCGACTTTCAAGAGATGGTTTACACCTGTCTTCAGTCATCTGCATGTTCAGTATCTTCAGCATCTCTGTGCCACTCTCTCATAGGTCACATTAACCTTTGGCTGTCCATGCTGCTCTTCTTTACAGTATCCCTTGTTAGTCCCACACACTTGACAAATGTTCTAGGATGGATCACAAAGTGTTACATATGCAATCTACTTTGCAGACTGAGTGCATTTTCCTAGTATTCCACCACAGTCTGCCATCTGGTTTATCTACAACTGAGCCTATGTGACTGTGTGATCTCTACAAATTGTTACATCTAGGTATTTGTATGAGATGAATAATTCCAGCAGTGACTCATTGATATTGTAGCACAATTTTACGTTTCATTTCTCTACAGATTTTTACATTGTTACATCTACATGCCTGTATGAATGGACCAACTCCAGCTGATATGGTAGTAGTAGGATACTGACATAGTACTTTAGTACTTTTAGGTTACTACCTCCTCTCTCTCTCTCTCTCTCTCTCTCTCTCTCTCTCTCTCTCTCTCTCCCTCCCTCTCTCTTCCTTTTCTGAAAATTTAAAGCACATTGCTAATATTTACAACACATTGAAATCTTATAAGATCTCAATGAATATTTGTGCAACTTCTTTCAGGCAGAATTTCATTATAAATAAATGCGTCATCTGTGAAAAGTCTGAGGTTACTATTAATATTGTACTTAAGGTCATTAAATACAATATGAACAGCAAGGATCATAACACACTTCTCTAGGCAGCACCTCAAGTTGCTTCTACATCTGTGATTGACTCTCCAATCGAGATCACATGCCGTGTCTTCCCCTTCATGAAATCCTCAGTCCAATTGGAAATCTCACTTCATACCACATGAAATTGTACGTTTGGTAATAAGCATGTGTGTGCTACTGAATCAAATGCCCTCAGAAGTCAAGAAACATTGCATATACATGACTGCCTTGATCCATGGCTTTTGGCATCTCATGTGAGGAAAGCACAAATTGGGTTTCACATGATTGATGTTTTCAGAATCTGTGCTGGTCAGCATGAAGGAGGTCGTCCTGTTTAAGATACCTAATTATGTTTGAGCTCAGAATTTGTTCAATATTCTATAACAATTGGATGTCAAGGATATGGATATTAGTTTTGTGGATCACTTCTACTGACCTTCTTGTAGACGGGTGTGGCCTCTGTTTTCTCCCAAGAATGGGACCCAGTGTTTTCTTCAAGAGATATGTTTAATAGATCGCTAACTCAGTCATGAGTTCAACACGGAATCTGACAGAGATTCCTTTGGGCCCTAGAGTTTTAACAATTTCAGCTGCTTCTCAACGTCATTGATACTAATATCTATTTCACTTATATTTGCAGTGGTATGAGAATTAAATTGAGGCAGTACTACTGGTTTTCCTCTGTAAAATAACATTTCAAAACAGAGTTAAGCATTTCTGTTTTTGTTTTGCTGTCTACAATCTCAGTTCCTGTCTGATCCATGAATGTCTGGACACTAACTTTGATGCCATAACTGCCCTTACATGTGACAAGAATTTCTTTAGATTTAGTGAGAGATCTTTCAATAATATTCTGATATAGTGGCCATGGAAGGCTCCATATATTGCCCTTTTGCCAACCAAATGTGTTTCATTCAACATCTCTCTATCTATAGCCCGATCTTTTATTGTACAGCTATTATGCAGTACTCTCTTTTTTCAGAAGTTTCTTTATAGTGAGTGTGTACCATATAGGGTCCCCCCCCCCCCATCATGAAATATTTTTCTAGGAACATATATATCCGGAGCATGGTCAACTATTCTATTAAACTTGAGCCATAGTTCCTCTACACACTCTGTCCAGAGCTAAAAGTTAAGCATCCAGCTTTATTGCTAGATATGTGAGGTCTACACCACTTGTTACTGATCCCCCAGCTTAACGGTCCATTGTTTGGTTATGTGCTATTCAACCAGTGACTGAAATCCAAGAAAAGCTTCATGAAAACCACCATCCAAAGCAAGAATAGAAATATGGAAAGCCAAGTTGTAAATGATTCACAGTGGCCTCAGCAATTTGAAAAGCTTCCTCATGCCCATCAAGAGGAGTGAACTACATAAGTGTGCTCTCAATCACCTATGTTCTGTAGACAGAAGATCAAGACATAATCTCCAACAAGGGGATTTGCAGTCACCAGTACCAGCTGTGACTGTGGAAAAGTGCAAACCAGCTCTCTTCCACATCCCACACCGAGGATGGTCTAGTTCACACAGCTTCATTTGGTCTTGTGGTTGCCCACTTTTGGTCACCCATAGTGACATGTTTCCTTTAATTCTCTTTTTTACATATTCTTTAATTTCTTTTCAAACATGGGATAAATGTAGTAGTTCTTTGGGAATATTTATCTTAATGTGAAATTCAACTTGAACTTTTCTCACATGACAACCTGCAAGGCCATGGATCAAGATGATCCGGTACATGCAGTTTTGCTTGCATTCAGAAACACCCTTTGATCCATTACTCGTGCATGTATTCATTCAGTTATCATGTTATGTAGTGTGAACCATCAGGGATGTGAAATGAGTCAAGATACACATTAACAAAAGACAAGAAAATCATAGAAACTTACTCTGTACAATGTACGAGTATTAACAATGAATTATCACACTACCTCTTAATGCTGTACACACTTATACCATCTAAATTTAATCGAGTAAAAAAAACAGATACTTTGGAAAAATCCGCTGCTGTATCAATTGCAGCATAGAGCTGCTGCTTATTTGCTTAGCAGCTATTTACTTTGCTACAATGATATTTTTCAAAGAAAAAAGTACTTGCAACTGTAAATACTGACTCGCCAACCAGGTTTGCAATGAACACTGCTGTTTGCCATGTGGCTAACAGAACTTTTCAGTACCTGAATGTAATGAATGTAATTATTCAGATAATTTGTAGAAAGAGTGACTAATGAGGTGTGTTATTAATTTTCTTTTGAATTAGTAGGGATTCTCAACTTCTTTCTTTATATTGGACGGGAGCAGGATTAATATCTTCCCTCCAGAGTACAGAATTAATTCCAAGATTCTTAAAAGGCTTCTGTATGATGTACCATGATCTACTTTACGCAAAATTCTTACTGCTCGCTTCTGCTGAATAAACACCCAGAGACGTTTATCAAGAAATCTAAAAACACAAGGAAAAAAATCATTAATTGAAAGTACAATACTACTACAAACTTCCAGAATCTTGTGCCGCCTCACATTTTTAGTTGCAGTGGGAAAGGTTTGGTTCCTGTTGATTGTAGTGGTAGGTGGGACTTCACAAAACATGACCTACATCTCAATAGGAAAGGGAAGGAGGAAGGGTAAACTATCTGGGGTGATAGCAAAATCTTTGGGGGGGGGGGGGGCACTGAAACACATGGGAGTACATTTTTAGGCTAAGATCAGTATCCAATTATCCTACATTGATTGAAATTAAGCTTAATGAGATGTTTAGACAGGCAAGCACTAGAGATATGAAAATATCACAAGGTTCTTATAACAGTACAGTGAAAAATAATGTTAATGTATTGCATCAGAATATCAGGGGATTAAGAAACAAAGTAGATGAGCTTCTTGTTTGTTTAGAAGATTTAGAAACTGAGGGTGGAATAGATGTACTATGCCTGTCTGAACATCATACTGTCACAGGTATGGAAATGGTAAATGTAGGTGAATATAAGCTTTCAGCACATGTAAATAGAGGGACTATGGAGAGAGGAGGAGTTGCCATATATGTTAAAATCTGTCACAGTGTGAAAAATTTGGAAACTAAAAATTTTTGAATAGAGCAACATATAGAAACATGTGCATGTGAACTTAAACTAAATAATGGCACTTTTATAATTGTAGCTGTGTAAAAGTCCCCATTGGGAAATTTTCAACTATTTTTGAAAAACTTGGATTCTTTGTTGTGCTATCTGTCAGACAGAGGAAATCAAATTATTGTTTGTGGGGATTTCAATGTAGATTTTCTGAAAGAGTCAGTTATTGATTTTCCTGCTCAGGTGGTACAGGACAGCAGCACACTGATAGATAATGTTTTTAAAGACCAAGATAAAAATTAATCAAATAAAAACTTTTCCTGTTAAGAATGGCTTGTCTGATCATGATGCACAGCTAGTTACAGTATATGATATAGCTCCATACAGTAATGCAAAACAGTCCTCCAAAATAGTGCATTCAATTTATGATTTAACAATTCAAAATTTTAGGAAAAGCTTGCAACAGTGAGACTGGGATGAGATGTTCAGGGAACATGATGCTAATTTAAAATTTAAGTTATTCATGATACCTTTGTGAGTATATTTGAGAACAGTTTCCCTAAAAAAACAGTGAAATATAATTGTAAGAAACCGTGTAAAAAGCCACGGCTTACTAAAGGATAAAAATATCTTGTAAACAGAAAAAGGAAATGTATCTTATAGCTAGAAGGAGTAATGATTCCGAAACAGTGAAACATTATAAAAACTACTGCACTGTATTAAAAAAAGTTATTAAAAGTCCAGAAGTATGTGCATTATGTCTGAGATTAGCACATTTGAAAATAAAATTAAAACAATTTGGATATTGTTAAAAGGGAAACAAGGCAACCAAGAGCACAGGAAAACTGCATTTCTATCAAACACAATGAAGAGTTTGTTAACAAGAAGTCAGAAGTAGAAAAAATTTTAATAATCATTTTTTAAATGTTGGAGAGAAGATAGGATCCAGCTATTCATTAGAAAATGCAAGGCAGTATATGGAAGAGGCAGTACCTATGCAATTTGATAAAACTGAAATTCCAACCACCCCTCCTACTGAAATTAGGAAAATAATAAATTCACTCAAAAGTAAAAGCTCACATGGAATTGATGGCATTTCCAACAGAATACTAAAAGCTTACTTCCAACAAATAAGTATGATTCTCAGCCACATATGTAGTAGCTCATTGAACCAGGGCATTTTTCCGGATAGACTGAAATACACTATTGTTAAACCATTGCATAAAAAAGGGGATAGATCTGGTGCTAACAACTACCACCCAATCTCACTTCTGACATTGTAAACTGTCGAAGCTGCATTGGTAAAGAGCCGGAACTTCAAGCGCTGATAGAAAGCACCGAAGCTGAAATCGTTATAGGTACAGAAAGCTGGCTGAAGCCAGAGATAAATTCTGCTGAAATTTTTACAAAGGCACAGACGGTGTTTAGAAAGGATAGATTGCATGTAACCGGTGGTGGCATGTTTGTCGCTGTTAGTAGTAGTTTATCCTGTAGTGAAGTAGAAGTGGATAGTTCCTGTGAATTATTATGGGTGGAGGTTACACTCAACAACCGAGCTAGGTTAATAATTGGCTCCTTTTACCGACCTCCCGACTCAGCAGCATTAGTGGCAGAACAACTGAGAGAAAATCTGGAATACATTTCACATAAATTTCCTCAGTATGTTATAGTCTTAGGTGGAGATTTCAATTCACCAGATATAGACTGGGACACTCAGACGTTTAGGACAGGTGGTAGGGACAAAGCATCGAGTGACATTATACTGAGTGCACTATCCAAAAATTACCTCGAGCAATTAAACAGAGAACCGACTCGTGGAGATAACATATTGGACCTACTGATAACAAACAGACCCGAACTTTTTGACTCTGTAAGCGCAGAACAGGGAATCAAGTGATCATAAGGCTGTTGCAGCATCCCTGAATATGGAAGTTAATAGGAATATAAAAAAGGGAGGAAGGTTTATCTGTTTAGCAAGAGGAATACAGGGCAGATTTCAGACTACCTAACAGATCAAAACGAAAATTTCTGTTCCAACACTGACAATGTTGAGTTTTATGGAAAAAGTTCAAGGCAATCGGAAAATGCGTTTTAGACAGGTACGTGCCGAGTAAAACTGTGAGGGACGGGAAAAACCCACCATGGTTCAACAACAAAGTTAGGAAACTACTGTGAAAGCAAAGAGAGCTTCGCTCCAAGTGTAAACGCAGCCAAAACCTCTCAGACAAACAGAAGCTAAACGATGTCAAAGTTAGCGTAAGGAGGGCTATGTGTGAAGCGTTCAGTGAATTCGAAAGTAAAATTCTATGTACCGACTTGACAGAAAATCCTAGGAAGTTCTGGTCTTACGTTAAATTAGTAAGTGGCTCGAAACAGCATATCCAGACACTCCGGGATGATGATGGCATTGAAACAGAGGACGACACGCGTAAAGCTGAAATACTAAACACCTTTTTCCAAAGCTGTTTCACAGAGGAAGACCGCACTGCAATTCCTTCTCTAAATCCTCGCACAAACAAAAAAATGGCTGACATTGAAATAAGTGTCCAAGGAATAGAAAAGCAACCGGAATCAGTCAACAGAGGAAAGTCCACTGGACCTGACGGGATACCAATTCGATTTTACACAGAGTACGCGAAAGAACTTGCCCCCCTTCTAACAGCCGTGTACCGCAAGTCTCTAGAGGAACAGAAGGTTCCAAATGATTGGAAAAGAGCACAGGTAGTCCCAGTCTTCAAGAAGGGTCATCGAGCAGATGCGCAAAACTATAGACCTACATCTCTGACATCGATCTGTTGTAGAATTTTAGAACATGTTTTTTGCTCGTGTATCATGTCGTTTTTGGAAACCCAGAATCTACTCTGTAGGAATCAACATGGATTCCGGAAACAGCGATTGTGTGAGACCCAACTCGCTTTATTTGTTCATGAGACCCAGAAAATATTAGATACAAGCTCCCTGGTAGATGCTATTGTCCTTGACTTCCGGAAGGTGTTCGATGCAGTTCCGCACTGTCGCCTGATAAACAAAGTAAGAGCCTACGGAATATCAGACCAGCTGTGTGGCTGGATTGAAGAGTTTTTAGCAAACAGAACACAGCATGTTGTTATCAATGGAGAGACGTCTACAGACGTTAAAGTAACCTCTGGTGTGCCACAGGGAAGTGTTATGGGACCACTGCTTTTCACAATATATATAAATGACCTAGTAGATAGTGTCGGAAGTTCCATGCAGCTTTTCGTGGATGATGCTGTAGTATACAGAGAAGTTGCAGCATTAGAAAATTGTAGCGAAATGCAGGAAGATCTGCAGCAGATAGGCACTTGGTGCAGGGAGTGGCAACTGACCCTTAACATAGACAAATGTAATGTATTGCGAATACATAGAAAGAAAGATCCTTTATTGTATGATTATATGATAGCGGAACAAACACTGGTAGCAGTTACTTCTGTAAAATATCTGGGAGTATGCGTGCGGAATGATTCGAAGTGGAATGATCATATAAAATTAATTGCTGGTAAGGCAGGTACGAGGTTGAGATTCATTGGGAGAGTCCTTAGAAAATGTAGTCCATCAACAAAGGAGGTGGCTTACAAAACACTCGTTCGACCTATACTTGAGTATTGCTCTTCAGTGTGGGATCCGTACCAGATCGGGTTGACGGAGGAGATAGAGAAGATCCAAAGAAGAGCGGCGCGTTTCGTCACAGGGTTATTTGGTAACTGTGATAGCGTTAGGGAGATGTTTAGCAAACTCAAGTGACAGACTCTGCAAGAGAGGCACTCTGCATCACGGTGTAGCTTGCTCGCCAGGTTTTGAGAGGGTGGGTTTCTGGATGCGGTATCGAATATATTGCTTCCCTTTACTTATACCTCCCGAAGAGATCACGAATGTAAAATTAGAGAGATTCGAGCGCGCATGGAGGCTTTCAGGCAGTCGTTCTTCCCGCGAACCATACGCGACTGGAACAGAAAAGGGAGGTAATGACAGTGGCACGTAAAGTGCCCTCCGCCACACACCGTTGGGTGGCTTGCGGAGTATAAATGTAGATGTCGATGTAGATGTTATCCAAAAAAGTAATGTACTCAAGAGTAGTATGAGATATCTGTAAAAATGAAGTACTAACAAAATGTCAATTTGGTTTTCTGAAAGGATTTTCAACAGAAAATGCCATATATGCTTTCACTGATCAAATATTAAATGCATTGAATAACCGAATATCACCCATTGGGATATTTTGTGATCTCTCAAAGGCTTTTGACCATGTGAATTATGAAATTCTTCTAGATCAGGGCCAGCCAGAAACTCTGCACACGTGCGGTGCCCCTGCACATGTGCAACTTCCGGGTCACAGCGTGCACGCCGCAGCCGTCAGTGTTCATGTAGTGCATGTTTCTACGCACAGATGTTGCTTTATCCACTTGCTGGGATACTCTCTACCGGCGCATTCTAGTGCTCTTTCCACAGCTTGCAAGCCAACCATGGGAAGGTATTTCGCGTATTAAACATTTAAAATACTGTCATAGTCTACTCATTGAGACATCTACTTTTATGTTAACAGTTTAACCCAGTAAGATATGCAATACAGTTAACAACCGTGGGTTTTTATTAAGGAAGCTTGACTGACGGCAGGTAAATACGCGTAATGGTTTTGAGCTAGTATTTAAGAAAGAGAGCACTTAGCGACTTCCAACGAATCTTATTCATGATTTCAAATGACATTTAACTAATGCAAGGTTTCCTATAACTAATTCTCGGTGCCCTCAGTTACACCCACATAATTTCTCTCTCACTGACCTTTGAACAGAATGATAACCGCAGACCTCTCAATGATCACCTGTTATTTCAATACCATTATTGCTATATCTTTCATCAGTTCCGTCTGAAATCTGCATAATAACTGACAGTTAGATGAATGTTATGTTTTATCGACTTCAGCTGAGCGTAGCCCTTCACACATTAAAAAAAAAAAACTAAATGTAAGTATACACTGAAACAATCGGTTTAATGACCAATTTTCCTCTTGCTTGTACCACATAAACAGGGAAGTGGAGCCGCCGCCGTTCATTTAGGACACATGTCTAATAACAGATGTCGCTGTCGCTCCCCGTCGCACACGTGCGCACATGTGCAGCACTTCCGCAAGTCTGCACACTGTGCAACGTTTGGCCGGCCCTGTTCTAGATAAACTTAAGTATTGTGGTATGAGTGGGACAGTGCACAAGTGGTTTAATTCACACTTCACTAGAAGAATGCAGAAGACTGAAATTAACAGTACAGATAGTGTGCAAAAACCAGCAGAGTCCTCTAATTGGGGGAGGAATGGTGTCCCACATGGTTCAGTCTTGGGTCCCTTATTGTTCTTAATATATATTATTTATTTATTTATGATTTGCACATGGACTCCAGATGAAAATCCAGCTGAGAGTATTGGGTGTGTCATACAATAGGCTATTAACATCAAACTTGATTTCATTATACATAAATGAAACAAATAATTAAACAGAAATAGTCTATAAGCATACAAAGGTATTACATGTTTCACATTATATATACACACAAATCCAGACAACATACAGAAATGATAATTTTTCAAGGTACATTTCAGTAATGATATAACATATTTAAAAACAATCTTAGTACTCACTCAAACTGTATCTACATTTCTCTGTGACATATAGTTTCAAATTATTTTTAAAACATTTTAGGTTTGTTTCTTTTTTAATGATTTTGGTGAGTTTATTAAAAAACCTTTTGCCTGCTTCTTCAGGGGCAGTCATAGACAGTTTTAGATTTCTGTTTATCATGTAGTAATTTTCATTGCCCCTTGTACCGTGTTTGTGTACATCTTTCTTTAGGAGGTGTTTATCGCTTGACTTTACCGCCATTACGCTTTGGTATATGTACAGTGAATATACTGTCACAATATTATAGTGTACAAAAGCTTGCCTACAGGTCTGTCTTGGTGATATTTTTGCACTGCATCTCACTGCCCTTTTCTGAACTGTGAATATTCTTTTTAAGTAGCCAGCTTGTGCACTTCTCCATATATGGACTGAATAAGACAAATGTGGGAAGACAAGTCCATAATACATTGATCTGAGGACTTTATCATCCGCAGTCTTAGCTGTTTTATGCATGATGAAGATCTGTTTGTTTATCTTTTTACACAGTGCATCTATGTGCTCCCCCCATGCCAAATGTTTGTCTATTATAGTTCCTAGAAAGTTTGTGCTGGTTACTTCTTTAATAGTCTTTCCACTTATATTAACTTTTATATTATAATTTTCACTATGCTTGGTCTGAAATACTACATTCATTGTTTTAGACTGATTCATAAACAGGTTGTTTTGTGTTAAACATTTATTTGCATTTTCGATATTCAGGAGTGCTTCCTTCTCAAGCTCCTCCTTTGTGTCAGCTGTGCAAATGATTGTTGTGTCATCAGTATACATTATAAGTTTCTGATTTATATAGCTAGGGAAGTCATTTACGTAGAGTATAAATAGTATTGGCCCAAGCACCGACCCTTGCGGCACACTGTGTTTAACTGTTTGCAATTCTGATCTGTGTTATATTTCCCCCCACTGGTATGTCTGATTTCCGTGCATTGTTTCCTATTTGTAATGTATGATTTAAGTATGTCATAGCATTTTCCTCAAATTCTATACTGATAAAATTTCATCATTAATTTTGAGTGGTTCACACAATCAAATGCCTTAGATAGGTCCATAAAAATCCCACAAGTCTTTTGTTGTCTGTCAAGTAAATTAAGAATGTGCTCAATTATATCTTTTGATTCTGTTTTTATTGACTTCCCTTCTCTGAAACCATGTTGTGATGAATGCAGTATACTGTACTTTGTTATAAAACTTGCAATTCTATTCTTTATTATCATTTCATAGATTTTAGCAAATGTTGAGATCAATGATATTGGCTGGTAATTTCCTAATTCATCCCTGTTCCCTTTCTTAAATATTGGCTTCACTTTACTTACTTTCAGGGAATCTGGAAATATACCTTCTTCTATCGCAGCATTCAGCATCTGTGTCAATGGTTTCAATATACCTTCTTTGCATTCCTTTATGAGATGTGATGTGACACCATCCAAGCCAGATGAATGTTTAATTTTAAGTTGTTTTATTAGGTTTGACACTTCTGTATCTGTTGTAGGTATGAAAACCATTGTATGATTTGTTTGTGGGGGGTTTCACAATGTAATTACTGCATTTGTTTTATTTTGTCTTATTAATTCGTCTGCTACAGTAATACAATATCTGTTAAAAGTATTGGCTATTTATAGAGGGTTTGCATTGCTTTTCCCACTCATCAGTGGGCAGATGTCCTCTGCCAGATTTGTTACTTTTCCTCTCAACTTGCCACTCTATATTCATGAAGATGCAAAGTTAGTTCTTTTTGTTGATTATACAAGTATAGTAATCACACCCAACAAACAAGAATCAGCTGATGAAATTGCAAATAATGTAACTTCCTGGCAGATTAAAACTGTGTGCCCGACCGAGACTCGAACTCGGGACCTTTGCCTTTCGCGGGCAAGTGCTCTACCAACTGAGCTACCGAAGCACGACTCACGCCCGGTACTCACAGCTTTACTTCTGCCAGTACCTCATCTGCTATCTTCCAAACTTTACAGAAGCTCTCCTGCGAACCTGCAGAACTAGCACTCCTGAAAGAAAGGATATTGCGGAGACATGGCTTAGCCACAGCCTGGGGGATGTTTCCAGAATGAGATTTTCACTCTGCAGCGGAGTGTGCGCTGATATGAAACTTCCTGGCAGATTAAAACTGTGTGCCCGACCGAGACTCGAACTCGGGACCTTTGCCTTTCGCGGGCAAGTGCTCTGCCAACTGAGCTACCGAAGCACGACTCACGCCCGGTACTCACAGCTTTACTTCTGCCAGTACCTCGTCTCCTACCTTCCAAACTCTCTCTGCTAATGGACTCTCACTAAATTGTGAGAAAACACAGTTTATACAATTCTGCACAGTAAATGGCATAACACCATTGATAAATATAGACTACGAACAGAAGTCTGTTGCTAAGGCAGAATATTCAAAACTTCTGGGTGTGTGCATTGATGAGAAATTGAACTGGAAGAAACACATCGATGATCTGCTAAAACGATTAGGTTCAATGAAATTTGTCATTAATAACGCATCCAAATTAAAAAATAACAGTGAAGTGCATAGCTACAACACTAGAAGAAAGAATGATCTTCACTATTCTGGATTAAATCTCACTTTGGCACAGAAACGGGTGAATTATTCTGCCACAAAAATCTGACAGATAGCCAACCAACATTCAAAAGCAAATTAAAGGAATTTCTGTATGACAACTTCTTCTACTCAATTGATGAATTCTTAGATATGAAGTAGTAACTGGAGCCACTAAACGTAAACTTAGGTCTTTCGGAACACAATACACTATTAACATACATAAATTACTCTATCCCCAAGGCAATAAAATATAAGTGGGGATACAAAAGGCACTTCTATACAAAAAAAGTAAATACTTTCATCCAGTTGTTAGCTAATGAAACCTGGGAAGATGTCTTTGCACAAACAACAACCGACGAATCTTTCAATGCTTTTTCTAGTACATTCATATCCCTATTTGAGATGTGTTTCCCAAAAAAGCTCACAAAGATCATTGTCATGCCTAGGAACACAAGCCAGTTGATAACACCTGCTAGGCAAAACGCTCCTTTATTATTCAAAAACGAGCGATAAGAATCATAAAAGGAGCTGCACCTAGAGATCCATGTAGGGAAATTTTCAAGGAATATAAAATCATGACTCTTCCATCCATTTACATCTATGAAAGTATATGCTTTCTGAAGTCTCACCCCCAGTTTTCTTCTTTAAACAGTGAGTTCCATGACTATACAACAAGACAGAGTAGTGAATTTCACAGAGAAGTGCATAAGAAAGCCCAATACAACAAGAGTGCAATATACCACCCAAAAATTCTCTATAGTGCTCTTCCCTTAAAAATAAAAAGGACTCAGCAGCTAAGCAGTTTTAAAAGTGAACTCAAAAGAATGTTAATCAGTAATAGTTTTTACAGTGTTAGTGAATATATGAATTCTTCAGAAAGATAGCGTGCCTTCACCTATCTTATAAGTTACTCATATACAAACTTGTGTTGTGGGGTAGACTCTTTTATGTACACTCAAAAATTAATTAATCTGTCAATATAGAGTGTTATAATCATTGTTTCTTGTTGCTGTCCATTATACACAGAATATATGTAACTTATTTGTGTCCTATATTGTTACAAATTTATATCATGTAAGCTATAATTGTTTTGCCTATATATTTAATTCAGATTATTCACTGATAGTTTTTACATAATATGTTGTTATTCATATTTTTTCTGTATGTAACATATGACAAATCCCATATCATTGTACATGATAAAACGGGTGCTCAATAAACTAAACTAAACTAAACTAAATTAGAGTATCTAGTCAAACACTAAAACATATCAGTCAACTCAAAAAAGATAACAAAGATGAACACTTCACAGATTATGTTAAGACATACAAGAAAATTTACACGAAGGTGATCAAAAAAGCCAAGACAATGCACAATGACAGTGTAATTTCTGGGTCAGCAAACAAATCGAAAGGTATATAAAATGTAGTAAAAAAAGAAATAGGCCCAAGCAAAAATGTTAGAAATCCAGATGACTTTGTTTTAAAAGATGATCAAGGTGTGCTAGTCAGAAATCTTACTTTAGCAAATTACATTAATGACTACTTTGTAAATAGTCCAATCAATCTGAGTAAAAATTGTTCTAAGATTAGTAGAACATCAATCCCAGAAGAACAAAGTGTTAATTCATTATTGCTACCTCCCACGAACAAATTGGAAGTTAATCGAATAATAAAAACAATGAAGAATAAAATGTCCTCAGGGATTGATGAGATACCTTGCTCAGTCATGATGGGATGTGCTAGTGTCATATCAGACCCACTCTCACACATCATAAACATATCATTTTCAGAAGGTGTCTTTCCAAAATGATTAAAAATTCCAAAAGTAAAACCATTGTATAAAAAGGGCAATATACATGAAGTGAGAAACTATAGACCAATAGCTTTATTATCGGTATTTTCAAAAGTAATAGAGACAGTCATGAAAAATAGAATTACAAATTACCTTGAGAAATTCAATCTATTGTCTGTAAACCAACACGGTTTTCGCAAAGGAATGAGTACAGAGTCAGCCATCACCCAATTCATTGAAAATATTGTAACGGGGCTAGATAAGAACAACAGTACAATAGGAATAAATTTGGACCTCTCAAAGGCATTTGATACTGTCCAACATGATATCCTGCTAGACAAATTAGAATATGTCGGTATACGAGGAGTAGCTAAAAAGTGGTTTCAGTCATATCTCCATAATAGGAAACAGGTAGTAGAAATTGCAACAACAAACAGTAAAAACCAAAGTGTTGTTTACAGATTGGATATTCAGACTGTGCCAATTGGGGTACCGCAGGGGAGTGTTCTAGGACCTCTCCTATTTCTTCTTTACATAAATGATATCAAGATTCCAGTAAATGGTACTCATATAACCCTGTTTGTGGATGACACAAACATTGTAGTAACTGACATAAACCGGGTATTGCCAACATCTGCAACCAGAGTTATAGAATATTTGCAAAATTGGTTTGAAGTGAACAAATTAACCATAAATATCTCTAAAACTAATTATATCCATTACAGGAAAGCAAAGTCACACTCTGATCTAGATCTCAGAATACAAAATAAAGAAATTGTGAGAGTTGCTACCACAAAATTCTTAGGTGTACATATAGACGAAAATTTAGACTGGAAATCCCATATCCTGTATCTCTCACATAAGTTAAGCTCTGCTTGCTTTGCTTTACGCGTTATTAGCTTTGTATGTAGTAGGGAATGTAGCAGAGCTGTTTACTTTGCTTATATACATTCTGCTATTACCTATGGCCTCATCTTCTGGGGTCATAGTAAGAAAAATCTCAAAACCATCTTCACTCTACAAAAACGAGCTGTTAGAATAATTACCAACAGTTCACGGCTAACTCCTTCAAAGCAATTATTTAAACAGCTGAATATTCTACCCCTACTGTGCCTCTATATACAGAAAAGCGTAATTAATGTAAAACGAAATATTAACAATTTCCAATCCAACTCGGATCTACATACTTACAACACAAGAAAGTGCAATGACATTCATATAAAAAGAGTTAACAAGGCTTTGGCACAGAAACTAACAAACATACAAGGAAGCAGATTGTATAACAAACTACCGGTAAAGATAAAAGAAATAAAAAAATTGTCTTCATTTAAAGAAGCGGTATTCAAATTTTTAATGACCAACTGCTATTATAGTGTAAAAGAATACCTGGAATAGCTTCATACTAAACAATTATATTTATGTACTCTGTGCCAATAGTAATTTTTATCTGACTGTTGCTATGATCTACATAAATATTATGTACAAAAGTGCTAGAATTGTGTTATATCTAAATATCAACTGTGTATTCCATGTAAAAAGTCTTTCTCATACATCAATGTAAATAATCAAAGTTGTAGATGCTATTTCAATGTGGTCTGATGTTATGTAGTCTACTATGCACATCTGTATTTTGTATAGTATTGTTCACCCTATATATATATATATATATATATATATATATATATATATATATATATATATATATATATATATATATATATATAAAAACAAAGATGAGGTGACTTACCGAACAAAAGCGCTGGCAGGTCGATAGACACACAAACAAACACAAACATACACACAAAATTCAAGCTTTCCTTAATTTAATATGTCTGCTTGTGTCTGTATGTGTGGATGGATATGTGCGTGTGTACGAGTGTATACCTGTCCTTTTTTCCCCCTAAGGTAAGTCTTTCCGCTCCCGGGATTGGAATGACTCCTTACCCTCTCCCTTAAAACCCACTTCCTTTCGTCTTCCCCTCTCCTTCCCTCTTTCCTGATGAGGCAACAGTTTGTTGCGAAAGCTTGAATTTTGTGTGTATGTTTGTGTTTGTTTGTGTGTCTATCGACCTGCCAGCGCTTTTGTTCGGTAAGTCACCTCATCTTTGTTTTTATATATAATTTTTCCCACGTGGAATGTTTCCTTCCATTACATATATATATATATATATATATATATATATATATATATATTGACAAAATCCATGCAATGTAGATTGTCTCTGGATGAATAAACTACTACTACTACTCTACTACTACTACTACTACTACTACTACTCTCTGTGTTAAGTACATTGTAGGTAATAGGTATCTATTATTAAATGGTCGAACAACAGAAACTTACCAAGTGTAAATAAATTATCTTGATGAAAGTTGACAAGTACTTAGAGGGGACAAAATAATGCAATACAACTTTTTTTTGTTTCCTGTTTCGTATAAAAGTTGACATGTCATTATACTTCTTGAACTCTATATAATCAGTTATTGTAACACTCTGCAATTTTGTGAAATACCTCATCACTGTTAATTAATTTTGTAAAATAAAAACAATTGTTACAACAGAAACTAAAGAAGCTTTCACACCACATCCACCCATTTGTAATAAAGCTGGCTTCTGAAATGCCGTTTGTGGAAAATAGGTTATACACAGTGTTCTGCTGGAGTATTTTCAAGATACTTACTTAAAATATCTAAATGTTCATTATTATTCTAATTACTTGTTTTACTTATTTTTGTTTTAAGTTTCAAAAGCTTTTGTGTTTGTTTTTCAGTTTATCATTTCACAAATGTGTGTTTTGTTAACTGAAAATAATCAGTAACTCAGTATTATGATACAAACCCATTATAATAACGATAATCTGAAAAGAAATGCTTAAAACATAAAAGTTTTCTTACACCATGCACATAAAACAAACAAAATTTCTTCATATAGTACACACAGTGGACAACACAATATAAAACAAAATTCAGCAGGATTTTCAAATTGCAGTGGGCTATCCACTAAATATCCTAATTTTTGCCAACCTCACATCGGTACATTGGAAAACCTTGGCAAAGGGAACTGATTATGTACTAGTGATTGCAGCTTGATTATATTGTTTCTCAAGTGGCGATTTGTTAGCATAATCATTCAGCAGAACTATAACTGAAAAATCTTCTAATGAAGTTTGTGCAACATCAAAAGCTGTCTACGTCCAATGGCTGTATCCGTCTCATCAATCCTTTTGGGATCACCAGTGAAGGCAGTTAAGGACAAGAATAGCACGACCATACCACTTCCACCACCAAACACAGCAATTGAAAATTTCCAACAAGAAAATGAAACTGAATCACTGACAACAGGTCCAGCACTAGAATCTCCACTTTCTTCAAAAACAGCTGAGATAAATGATTCAACTAGGACAGAAGTTTCCAAAGCAGCTTCAGCAGAAGCAGCTACGTACTACGCAACTGCATCATTAACAAGAAAAAAAACGCCTGATGTGCCAACAGCCAATGACCTTTCATCAGTATTGGCCGCTCCTCAGTCTTCAACAGTGAAAGACTTTTCACCAGCTTCACCATCATCAGCAGTAACAGAAGCAAACAGAAGAAGCACAAGAACCAGGAAACTTTCAACTCTGCAGGATTTTTGGTACCCGGCCTCAGTTACAAGACTAACATAAGGCAGATACCTTCAGATACACCAACTTCCAAGTCAAACCGGCAACAGACTCACCTCCACTGTCATCAACAGAAGAATAACCATGCCACCAGCTCATCTGAAGGATTTTTTAGCATCAGGTCTAAAGGGAAAGGCGCCACCAAGGTAAGTGAAAACAAATGCCTAACAGTGTTTCACCAAAACGTTCAAGGCATAAAGAACAAAGCACAACAGCTAGAAGTAGAATTGGAAAAATTTGATAGCCAAATTTTGTGTATCACTGAACACTGGTGCAAAGGGAAGCAAATTGAACACATTGCATTAGCCTCATTTGACCTTGCATGTTACTATAGCAGAATCTCAATGAATGGTGGAGGTTCATGTATCTATGTAAAAAGAGGTATGTCATTTAAAGTAAGATATGATCTTTTAGATCTAGGTGAGGACAAACATTTCAAACTTTCCGCTGTTGAAATAATAGACCTGGCATAGCAAAAAAATTAGTCATATTTTGTGTGTACCGCTCTCCTAGTGGAGACATTGATATATTCTTCTCAAAACTGGATCAAAGCTTAGACAAGGTTTCTGGACTAAAAGCAAATGTAATTATCTGTGGTGACTTAAACTTTAATATGATGAAGCCTGATAAGGCTAGCAACATTTATGTGAATATTCTAAGCTGTTATGGAATATCCTCCCTTGTTAATTGTCCAACTAGAATAACGAAAGAATCCTCCTCATCTATAGATCATGTAGCTACAGATATTGATAGTAAAAAATGTCATATTGTTGTCCAAAACCTGGGCCTAGTAGACCAACTCTGCCAGATCTTAAAAACTAACATTCATGTAGAAACTCCTCCTAAACTTTGTACATACAAAAGAATGTTTTCCAAATCAGCCCTGCATCAGTTTAAATCCCAGCTAGAATATGAAGATTGGAGGGAAGTCTATGCAGAAACCAACGCAAATCAGAAATTTATCAAGTTCATGTCAATTTCTAAACTCAGATTTGAAGAGATGTTTCCCAAAACTCTTTATCAAATTAAAACTACAAAGAGAAATCAGTGTGTGACTACAGGTATCAAAAAATCCTCAGAAACTCTTAGCTATCTCAACTCCATAAAAAATAATCAATCTAACCCAGAAGTTCTGCAATCCTACAAAAAGTACAGGAAAATTTACAGAAAGGTGTTGCTAGCCGCAAAAAAACTTTCAAACAACAAAATATTACTTGAAGCTGAAAACAAGAGCAAAGCAGCCTGGAACATCATCAAACAGGAAACATCTAACTCTGCTAAAAAGGACCTCAATTCACATATTAAAAACAAAGATGTACCAGTAGGTAACCCTAAAAAATTAGCTGATTTTGTAAACTCATATTTCAGTAGTATTGCAAAAAAATTACAGCAGAAATTTCCAGATATGTATAATTTACCTACTCAGAACCAGCCAACAAACTCAGTGGTGCTCTTGCCAACTACAGAAAGGGAAGTGGCACTAGTAGTACACCAACTAAAAAATAAAACTTCAGTAGGACTTGATGAAATCCCAGTCTGCGTAGTTAAAGATTGTATAGACTCCATAAAGGGCCCATTAACAGACATAATTAATGAATCTTTCGAATCTGGATACTTTCCGGAGTACCTAAAACAAGCAAAAGTTATACCTATCCTTAAAAACGGGGATGTGGAAAATGTAGAGAACTACAGGCCGATCTCTATACTGTCTATCATTTCTAAAATAATAGAAATACTAGTCAAAAAGAGACTGCTAAATTACCTGAATAAATATAATCTTCTTTCCAATTACCAATTTGGTTTTAGGCCCGCAAAAGGCACACAATATGCTATAGCATAGTTCACTAAAGTAATTTTAGAAGCACTGGACAAAGGTGAAAATGTAAGTGGTATCTTTTTAGACTTGTCCAAGGCCTTTGATACAGTTGACCACAAAATCTTACTTCATAAATTAGGGCAAATAGGAATAAGAGGTGTGACAAAGAAGTGGTTCAAATCATACTTGGAAAACAGAGTTCAACGAGTTGAGATATCACAAGTTTCAAACAATTCCCTTATAAAACACCTGTCTGACCCAGAAAATGTGAATATAGGCGTCCCACAGGGAAGTGTATTAGGCCCAGTATTGTTTCTTATATACATTAACGACTTCCCACAAAGTATCAGACATGGCGAAAAAATACTTTTTGCTGATGACAGCAACATAGTAATAACAGGTGAAAATCCAACACAACTGTCAGAAAGAGCAAACGAGGCTCTGAATGATGTCCACAACTGGTCATTAAAAAATAAAGTAACCCTAAATGTAAAGAAAACTAACTATATTAACTTCCAATTGAACAAAAAACGCAACGCCACTAGAATAAAAGTTAATAATAATGAATTAGAATGTGTAACAAGTACCAAATTCTTAGGAATGAATGTAGACAGCCAACTGAAATGGACAAACCATGTCAACATATTGGCAAAAAAATTATCCACAGCATGCTATGCTCTTAGAATCCTTGCACCGGTATGCAATAATACCTGTCTTAAAATAACATATTACGGATATCTACACTCAGTCCTCAGCTATGGGATCATGTTTTGGGGAAAAAGTGCCAGTAATATACAAACTGTGTTCAAAGTACAAAAAAGAGCCATAAGGATAATAACAAATAGCAACAACAGGGCCCACTGTCTAGAATTATTTAGAAAGCTAGGAATTCTAACTGTTTCTTGTGAGTACATCTTTCAGAACATAATGTTCATTAAGAAAAATCTCAACATGTACAACACAAACAGCCTAATACATGACCATGAAACAAGAGCTTGTCACCACCTCCATCTAGATAGAAAGAACAAGGCAAAGACGCAAAAAAGTATATTTTACAATGGGATAAAACTGTACAATAAATTACCACAAGAAATTAAAGAAATAAATGAGCCCCTCACTTTCAGACAAAAGCTTAAAACCTTTTTAGTAAGTAAAAGTTGTTATACTGTAAAAGAATATTTAACATAGATGTAGATTATTAGCAACATATGACATTATCACCAAAATATTATGTAATTATAAATATGTGTATGACTAGTTATAAAAACTACACAAAATATGAGAAACCTGTTTAATTGTAAATGTAAATGTGTGCTCATGTGTTGTAATCTGACGACATCCATACAATATTTATTGTTCCACGGATGAATAAATAAATAAATAAAAATAAAATAAATGAATAAGTTCATTGTGCACAGATGCAATGCTCGAAATGATTCTTTTACCCTGAGTGCCCCAAAAATCTGGGCATTCAGGAGACAAAGATCCCATGGTCATCAGGAAATACATGCTACCACCTCTCCTCCCCATGTGACCAAATACAGGTCATGACAATTTCATCCTCAGCTATGATTTGGATTGACTTCCTTTTGAGTCAAGCACCATTGCATATACACTGATAAACCAAAACATTATGACCACTGCCCACTCCATCACTAGATCCTGCCAGATGGCATTGCAGGCATGTGACGCGGTAATACAAATGTGTAAGCAAAGCAGACGTGGATGGGGGATCATCCTAGCAGAGACATGGGCTGCAAATGAGGAAATCCATTGAGATAAGCAACTTCAACAAAGGGCAGATTATTATTATTATTATTATTATACAGAACCTGTGAATGAGTACCTTGAAAACAGGAAAGGTGGTCGAATGTTCATGTGCTACTGCCATGAGCATCTACGGAAAGAGGTAGAAGGACAGCGAAACTACCACAAGGCACTAAATGGTTGAACATCCATAAATCTTCACAGAACTTATGGTTCAGAAGCCTATCTGCTCTGTAAAGTAGGATAGATGGTGATCTGTGGCATCTCTGCTGAAAAAGCACAATGTTGGCGTATGCGTAAGTATTTTAGAGCACAGTGTTCATCGTATACTGTTGAACATGGAGCACCACAGCAGACCACCCCTACATGTTCACATGTTGACCCAACATCATCAGTTAAGATTGCAGTGGGCATGGGATCACCAGGATTCAACCACTGATCAATGGAAACGTGTCGTGTCTTCGGGTAGATCACATTTTTGCTACATTAGGACGATGGTCGTCAACACAAACACTGTCACTGGTGTGAATGACAACTCAGACACACAGCACGCCACAGATGCAGGCTGGTGGTAGCAGTATTATGCTGTGGAAGATATTCCCCTGTGTTTGACTGAGAACTGTGGCAGTAATTGAAGACACGGTGGCAGCTGTGAACCACCATGCAAGCCTTCACGCTTGACGTCTTCCCCGGTGGCGATGTCATTTTTCAGCAGGATAATTGTCCGTTTCTCAGAGCCAGAAACATGCTACAGTGGTCTGAGGAGCATTGTATGAATTCATGTTGCTATCTCAGCAACCAAATTTGTCTGATGTAAACCCTACGGAACCGATCTGGGTCATTATCAGGCGCCATCGCTGCATACAAAAAACAGTGGTCCATTATTTACATGGCAAGTACATAGACATCTAATGCCACGTACCTCCAAAAATCTACTGACAAACTGTCTGATCCCTGATATGCAGAATCAGTGGTGCATTTAATTCCAAAGGCAGACAAACAAGCTATTAAGCAGGGGGTAATCATGTTTTGGCTCATCAGTATATATTGCATTAGCAACCGTGGCCATGAATGTAGTATTAAATTAATTAACAGACACAGTTTTTCAATAGTTTTGAATCTGATTTTTAAGAGATTGTGTTTTGTTTCCTCCAATTCTTCAGCTATTCCACATTCTATTACACTAATATGAGTCACCCCCTGTCCCCCTGCCAAGCTTACATCTGGATACAAGGCTACATGTTATAGTTTCGATTCAAGTTTATCAAGAGAGTGAATAGTTCAGAACTAAGGAAGGAGTTATGCAACATGACTTTTTTCAGCAAATCTATTTTACACAAATCAGAAAGGGCTTTTAAAACATTAAACTGGGATGAATAATAAATAAGCATAAATGGATCTTACCTGAACAACCTCTGATCTGCAGGTGACATTGTTTTGTTTGCTTTGGATCCCAAACTAATTCAGCAAAATATAGAGGCTCATTGTCTAGTATGCTGATAAAATTGCTCCATTTTTAGCAAACACACACAACTGCTCACTCGGCGAAAGATCTGTACCTATACACCGGAAAGTTCACAGGACATGCTAATAAAAGAGAAAGGAAATAGAAGTGATCTGCTGAAATATAGACCCACATCACTAACATCAATTTGAATTAGGATTTTGGAACATATACTGTGTACCAAAATTATGAACTACCTCAAAGGAAACAATCTATTGACACAGAGCCAGAACAGTTTCAGAAAATACCAGTATTGTGAAAAATGACTAGCTCTTTATTTACATGAAGCAATGAGTGCAGTAAACAAGGGATCTCAAACCGATGCTATGTTTCTTTAGTTCCAGAAGGCTTTTGACTTTGTTCCTCACAAGCACCTTCTAATCAAATTGTGCGCCTTTGGAGTATCGTCTCAGCTGATTGACTGGGTTTGTGGTTTACTGTCAGAAAGGTCATAGTAGTAATTGATGGGAAGTCATTCAGTGAAACCGTGGTTATATCTGAGATTCTCTGAGGAAGATTTATAGGACCTACGCTCTTTTAATCTATATAAATAATTTAGAAGACAATCTGAGCAGCCCTCTTAAATTGCAGATGATGCTGTTGTTTACTGTCTAGTAAAGTCATCAGATGATCAAAATTAACTATAAAATTTGTTAGAAAAGATACCTGCACAGTGTGAAATGTGGCAGTTGACCTGAATAATAAAAAGTCTCTGACTACATACCTAGGAATACAAACAACTTACATTGCAACCATCACATAGAAAAAGTCGTGGAAAAGGTTAAAAAAGACTGTATTTTACTGGTAGAACATTTCTAAGATGAAACAGATCTACTAAATAGTCTGCCTACACTACGCTACACTTGTCTCTTCTGAAGTACTGCTGTGCAATATGGGATCCTTACTAGACAGGATGATGGAGGACACCAATGATGGAGGACACCAGCAGAGTTCAAAGGACAGTAACTTGGTTTGCACAAAATAGGGAAGAGAGTGTCATGGACATGAATTGGTGTGGCAGTATTAGAAACAGACACTTCTTCATTGCTATGAGAGCTTTTCATGAAATGAATCAATAACTCTTCTCTGACTGTGAGAATATGTTGTTGACTCCCACCTGCATAGTAAGAAATGACCATTGTGGCAAAATAGGAGAAATCAGAGTTTGCATAGGAAGAGTTAATGTTCATTTTTCTCACATTCTAGTCAAGAGCAGAATGGTAGAGAAACAGTCTAACAGTGGTTTATGAACCCTATGCCAAACACTTAAGTGTAAACTGCAGAGTATAATGTAGCTGAACAGAGCAAGTATGACAGTAGGCCTGAAGATTAGTAATAGTCAGTTGTTGTTGTTGTTGTGGTCTTCAGTCCTGAGACTGGTTTGATGCAGCTCTCCATGCTACTCTATCCTGTGCAAGCTTCTTCATCTCCCAGTACCTACTGCAACCAACATCCTTCTGAATCTGCTTAGTGTATTCATCTCTTGGTCTCCCTCTACGATTTTTACCTTCCACGCTGCCCTCCAATCCTAAATTTGTGATCCCTTGATGCCTCAAAACATGTCCTACCAACCGATCCCTTCTTCTAGTCAAGTTGTGCCACAAACTTCTCTTCTCCCCAATCCTATTCAATACCTCCTCATTAGTTACGTGATCTACCCACCTTATCTTCAGCATTCTTCTGTAGCACCACATTTCGAAAGCTTCTATTCTCTTCTTGTCCATACTAGTTATCGTCCATGTTTCACTTCCATACATGGCTACACTCCGTACAAATACTTTCAGAAACGGCTTCCTGACACTTAAATCTATACTCGATGTTAACAAATTTCTCTTCTTCAGAAACGATTTCCTTGCCATTGCCAGTCTACATTTTATTTCCTCTCTACTTCGACCATCGTCAGTTATTTTACTCCCTAAATAGCAAAACTCCTTTACTACTTTAGGTGTCTCATTTCCTAATCTAATTCCCTCAGCATCAACCGATTTAATTTGACTACATTCCATTATCCTTGTTTTGCTTTTGTTGATGTTCATCTTATATCCTCCTTTCAAGACACTGTTCATTCCTTTCAACTGCTCTTCCAAGTCCTTTGCTGTCTCTGACAGAATTACAATGTCATCGGCGAACCTCAAAGTTTTTACTTCTTCTCCATGAATTTTAATACCTACTCCGAATTTTTCTTTTGTTTCCTTTACTGCTTGCTCAATATACAGATTGAATAACATCGGGGACAGGCTAAAACCCTGTCTCACTCCTTTCCCAACCACTGCTTCCCTTTCATGCCCCTCGACTCTTATAACTGCCATCTGGTTTCTGTACAAATTGTAAATAGCCTTTTGCTCCCTGTATTTTACCCCTGCCACCTTCAGAATTTGAAAGAGAGTATTCCAGTTAACATTGTCAAAAGCTTTCTCTAAGTCTACAAATGCTAGAAACGTAGGTTTGCCTTTTCTTAATCTTTCTTCTAAGATAAGTCGTAAGGTTAGTATTGCCTCACGAGTTCCAACATTTCTACGGAATCCAAACTGATCTTCCCCGAGGTCCGCGTCTACCAGTTTTTCCATTCGTCTGTAAAGAATTCGCGTTAGTATTTTGCAGCTGTGACTTATTAAACTGATAGTTCGGTAATTTTCACATCTGTCAACACCTGCTTTCTTTGGGATTGGAATTATTATATTCTTCTTGAAGTCTGAGGGTATTTCGCCTGTCTCATACATCTTGCTCACCAGATGGTAGAGTTTTGTCATGACTGGCTCTCCCAAGGCCATCAGTAGTTCTAATGGAATGTTGTCTATTCCCGGGGCCTTGTTTCGACTCAGGTCTTTCAGTGCTCTGTCAAACTCTTCACGCAGTATCTTATCTCCCATTTTGTCTTCATCTACATCCTCTTCCATTTCCATAATATTGTCCTCAAGTACATCGCCCTTGTATAAACCCTCTATATACTCCTTCCACCTTTCTGCCTTCCCTTCTTTGCTTAGAACTGGGTTACCATCTGAGCTCTTGATATTCATACAAGTGGTTCTCTTCTCTCCAAAGGTCTCTTTAATTTTCCTGTAGGCAGTATCTATCTTACCCCTAGTGAGACAAGCCTCTACATCCTTACATTTGTCCTCTAGCCATCCCTGCTTAGCCATTTTGCACTTCCTGTCAATCTCATTTTTGAGACGTTTGTATTCCTTTTTGCCTGCTTCATTTACTGCATTTTTATATTTTCTCCTTTCATCAATTAAATTCAATATTTCTTCTGTTACCCAAGGATTTCTATTAGCCCTCGTCTTTTTACCTACTTGATCGTCTGCTGCCTTCACTACTTCATCCCTCAGAGCTACCCATTCTTCTTCTACTGTATTTCTTTCCCCCATTCCTGTCAATTGTTCCCTTATGCTCTCCCTGAAACTCTGTACAACCTCAGGTTCTTTCAGTTTATCCATGTCCCATCTCCTTAAAATCCCACCTTTTTGCAGTTTCTTCAGTTTCAATCTGCAGTTCATAACCAATAGATCGTGGTCAGAATCCACATCTGCCCCTGGAAATGTCTTACAATTTAAAACCTGGTTCCTAAATCTCTGTCTTACCATTATATAATCTATCTGATACCTTTTAGTATCTCCAGGATTCTTCCAGGTATACAACCTTCTTTTATGATTCTTGAACCAAGTGTTAGCTATGATTAAGTTATGCTCTGTGCAAAATTCTACAAGGCGGCTTCCTCTTTCATTTCTTCCCCCCAATCCATATTCACCTTCTATGTTTCCTTCTCTCCCTTTTCCTACTGACGAATTCCAGTCACCCATGACTATTAAATTTTCGTCTCCCTTCACTACCTGAATAATTTCTTTTATCTCGTCATACATTTCATCAATTTCTTCATCATCTTAAGATGTTCAGTAATTGAGTGGTGACTAGTGAGTAATGGAAAACAGGAAGTAGAGTAAAACAAACAAGTGGATAAGAAAAAATAGAGCAATTGGGGACACGACACTGCCAGCTACGAAACTTACATGGTGATAGGATGTGAATGTAATGAGACAAATAGGACATAGGTGGTGAAACGAAAAGATTGGATGTGGAAAGCTGAAGATGGTAACTCATGGAGAAGTCTGGAAGGGGCCTGCATATGCAGTGGATGGCAAATGGCTGGTGCTGATGATGATAGTAATTTGCAAACTGGTTCTGCAGAGGCATATAGCTACAAGCCTTCTTGAATTGTTTCCTGTCTGATGTCACATCCTTGGCTACACACTCACTTTGCCTGCTTTGTGGAAACCTGTTTTGTCGGGTGTTAAGAGGAGGCAAACCCAAAGGGGTAGGGGTTGGATCAGTCCAGTGACTGGCAAAGAAGGCTGAGAAGGCCAGCCTTGGGTATGGAATTTCAACAGATCTCTCATCTTGCAGCATTGTCCCAGAATTTATCATGGCACCTTGGTTCTATGTCAAGTGGAAGGACCGCACCAGAGACTTCAGAGGTTTTGTGATGAGTTAGGCTGTGACATCCAGGACTTGTAGCATATTGTTGAGAATTATAGGGTCCCCTTAAATGGGTCAGGCTGCTACCCAGGTAGCTGACTGTGTGGGGGGAGGGGGGGGGGCACACAAGGGGTTTGTAGATTAGCCAACTCTCCATCGAATCCAGATAACGATAGCTGTCAGAAACCCAGAAGTATCAGTGTAAGATTGAAACAAATGCCTCTCATAGGTGAGAGTATTAACATCCTAGTGGTTAACCTGCCAAAACATTGACAATAAAGGGCCTGAGTTGGAAGTGCTACTGAAAGCAGCAAAGCTCACATAATACTCGATACAGAGTCCTAGTTGAAACCTGAAATTGATAGCAGTGAGATTTTTTGGTAACACTGAAGTGTATATAGAAAGGATAGGCTAATGGGAAATGGAGGTGGTGCATTTCTCACAGTAGACGAAAAACTCAAATCCACAAATATAGAAATTAAGCTGTATGTGAGATGTTTGGGCAAGACTCAACATCAAGGGTGGGAATAAATTGGCAATTGGATTGTTCTATTGTCTACCAGACTAATCTCCTGATGTAACCAAAAGCTGGAGAGAAAGCCTTAGTTCACTTGTACGAAAGTTTCCCAGCCATACTGTAATCATTGGTGGAGACTTAAATCATCCAAGAATCAATTGGGAAAATTACAGTTTTGTTAGTGGTGGCCATGATAAGACATACTATGAAACATTACTAAATGCCTTCTCTGGAAACTACCTAGAATAGGTAGTTGAGAAGCCCACTCGTGATGGAAATATATTGTATCTAACGGCAACAAATATACCTCACCTCTTTGAGGATGTCCACATAGAAACTGATATCAGTGACCACAACATGGTTGTGGCAGCAATGATTACCAAAGTACAAAGGACAACTAATACAGGCAGAAAGATACATATGTTCAGTAAACTAGATGAAAAATCAGTATTGTTGTATGTTAATGAGAAACTTGGAAACTTTCAGCACAGGGCAGTAGTATGGAAGGAACTATGGCTCAAGTCCAAAAATTAGTTGACCATGCATTGGATAGATATGTAGCCAGTAGAACAGTTAATAATGGGAGAGACCCTCCATGGTATACAGTCACTGTAAAGAAAGTACTAAGAAACAAGAGACCACTGCATAATAGATGTAAAACAAAGCCTAGGACTATGGATAGAGAGATGCTGAATAAAACACATTTGGCTGCCAAGAAAGTAATGCATGAAGCCTTCAATCATTCTATAGCAGAATAATGTCAAATGACCTTTCACAAAACCCTAAGAACTTCTTGTCACATGTAAAGGTTGTTAGCGGCACCAAAGTTACTGTCTAGTCCCAAGTGAATGAGTCATGAGCTGAAATTGAGGGTAGCAAAGCAAAAACTAAAATGCTAAGATCCATTTTCAAATGTTCCTTTACAATGGAAAACTGAGGATAATTGCTCCAATTTAATCCTCATACCACTGTAAAGATGAGTGAAATACGTATTAGTGTCAGTGATGTTGAGAAACAGCTGAAATCATTAAAACTGAACAAAGCCACAGGGCCCAATGGCATCCCTATCAGATTCTATACTGAATTTTCAGGTGAGTTATCCCCTCTTCTAACTACAATCTATCATAGATCTCTCAAACACAAAACCACACCCAGTAGTTGGAGGAAAAGTGTAGGTCACACCTGTCTTCAACAAGAATAGTAGAAGTAATCTACAAAATTGCCGTAAAATATCCTTGGCATCAATGTGTCGTAAAATCTTAGAACATATTCTGAGTTCAAAAATAATAAAGTATCTCGAACTGAATGACCTCCTACATGCCAACCAGCATGGATTCCAAAAGCACTGATCACGTGATATCCAACTCACACTTCTCATATGATGCACTGAAGGCTTTGGATCAAGGCAGTCAGGTAGATACTGCATTTCTTGATTTCTGTAAAGCAGTTGACTCATTACCACACCTATACTTATTGCCAAAAGTATGGACATATGGTGTACCAAGCGAAATTTGTGACTGGACTGAGGACTTTTTGGTAAGGAAGGATGCAGCACGTTGTCTTGAATGGAGAATCATTGTCAAAGTAGGAGTAACTTCAGATGAGGCCGAAGGAAGTATGGTGGGGCCCTTGCTGTTCATGTTGCATTTTAGTGACCCTGCGGATAATATTAATAGTAATGTCAGACTTTTTTGCAGATGTTGCAGTTTTCTATAATGAAGTATTGTCTTAAAGAAGCTGTTTATATATTCACTCATAACTTGATAAGATTTCAAAGTGGTGCAAAGATTTGCAACTTTCTTTACGTGTTCAGAAAGGTAAACTTGCACACTTCACAAAATTAAAAAAAACATAGTATCCTACAACTATAATGTCAGTGAGTCACTGTTGGAATCAGCCAACTCATACAAATACCTGGTTGTAACATGTTGTTGGGAAAGGAAAAGGAGTGATCACATACCTTCAGTCGTACAGGTGAAGTGGGTGGTAGAGTTTGGTTTATTGGTAGAATACTGGGGAAGTGCAATCAATCTACAAAGGAGATTGCTTACAAAACACTTGTGTGGTCAGTTCTAGAATACTGTGTGGGACCCATACCAGATAGGACTACCAAGAGATATTGAACATATACAGCGAAAGGCAGCATGTATGGTCACAGGTTTGTTTGACCCGTGGGAGACTGTCACAGAGATGCTGAAGAGATTGAACTGGCATGTTCCTGAAGATGGACATAAACTATCTCGAGAAACTGTAATAACAAAGTTTCCAGACAGACATGTAATAATGATGCCTTTTGTAAATGTAAAAAATAATAATACTACATTTATTACACTTACAAAATATGTTACCATTATGGTTGTTGCAACTTATATATTTTTTATACATTTATTGCTTTACAGCTGATATGCTCCTGGTTGACATCACAAGCAGTGTCTTAAAATTCACTTAATGAACACAAACATTTTTCTCTCAGAAAAGATTTTGTATTAAATTCATTCCCCTTACACGTTCTTCGAGAACGTGGTAGTTGGTTAAAGCAAATCAATCACTGATGTACCTGTCACTTTTAATTTTTTTTTTCTGAAAGTAGTTTTACTTTTCCCTGGTGTTGTGAAGATGTACATCACTGCTACTGATAAAGTCAGATGGTTGACTTCTAAAAAATATGAGTATTTTAAATATGTAAAAAGAATATATTACTATGTATATGTCTCGCATAAACACTTCAGGGCATGGTTCTTTATGCCCTATCCTGTGTATAAGTCTTAATGTTCTTATTGGTTTTTGGTCCGCCCTGGGTATTTCATTTCCCGAGTACCACCTATATCTAGGAAGCTTTCCCCTATCTGCCACCCGGGAAGGCGCCCGATGGGGGTACCAACAACCCCACACGGGATATATATATATATATATTATTCCAGTGTTAGTAAGTTACTAATTAGAAATGTTGGAAACAAATTATTTCGTGGAAGGCGATTTTGGGCTGTTATCAGCTTAATTCTATCAAATGTGGAGGCACTAGTGAAATAAATGATAATAAGAACAACGCTGTGGTAACCAATCTGGATATCACATCAGCGGAGTGGCACGTTTCATTCACCAAGGTAACACCTTACAGAGGCGAATAGAAAATTCCACTTAAAAATTGCTAGAAGACGTACTTGCCCAATTCATCGACTACAGGTATTATATTACTGAATCATCGCGGTGGATAATTTATGAGTAAAATTATTATTTATAAATTCATTCATTGGCTATCAGTACCGTGCAGTTGCACTATAAATAAGAAGAAAACCCGCATTTCAAGAAACAGAAAAGTTCATGCACATGGAACATATTCTTTCAGTTAATGTGCATTTTACTTCTACATTTGCCTTTTCCACCGTGAATCTGCCAATTCTAAAATACAAGTAACCGAAAAGGACGATCTACAAGTCATGTATAACACGACTTTGTGGGATTCGGAAACGACGCAATTCTTTTCTTCGTGTTACATCCATGACGCCTTTATTTGAAGTATACACATGTATTAACTTTTTTACACAAGATCGCTAAAAAAAAAAAAAATAGCATCACAAGGTCTTTTGGCCATTGACGAGCTTCGCAGTGTTCGCACACTCAGCCTGCACATTGTTGCATTCGTATACGTTTGTATGCAATTCCAGTTAAGGTATATTTTTATCCGTGTCTAGTGAATTTTTCGAAGCGGACAAAACCACTCGATGAATCAACAGGTGAGACGCTAAACACTAGAACAGGAGCAGTAAATATATAGTCCCAACTAACAGTTATAAATCTTCGTTGTCAATCTATCGCGAAATGCAGAATGCAGATGCGAAATTGTTTCAGTGATGCTATTTGTGCATTTATTTCTCCGAAATGAGGTCTCCGCGCATGCGTGTTGAACAGAAGAAGACGGCTGCAAACGCAGAATCTCGCGAGCGTTGAACTTTTGCAAGTTTTGCGTGTATTCCATTAAAACGTTTAGCATCTTGTTTTTGTCTAAGATTAAAATATAGCTGGAAGTGAGGAAGCTGTTACAGTACCGCGGGAAAGTCTTTCGACTGAACAAGCGGAAAGAGAAATGTAAATAGGTAATGCAATAATACATCGCATTTCTAAAACTTCAACAAAATAATTGATTTTCATCAAAATTTTTTGCATTGGTTTTATTTTGTATAACTGCTGACCCTGAAGTTGTCGAAAATTTTTGAATGTAATAAAATTTCTTTATTAACATATTTGCCCGACCCTAAGAACTGAATCATTTTCATTCGTCTAAAACGCGCAAGTTTGCAAGGGTACCCAATAGGCTAGTTGCAATGTGGTTTTACATCTCATATTTTTGGTATGATGTAACAACAAACGTATGCTAACCTGATTGTACTATGTGTCCGTTACCAAAATTTGTAATTGAATTACAGGTATAAAATATTCATTTTTCGCATGAAATATTCTTGTACTAACAATGTTGCTAAAAGCGTCTTTTACCATTTGTGCATTTACTGAACAGTATCTCGCATTTGCTTCCACGAATTCATAGCCACAAGAATCAGTCAGTGGAGTTGTCACACAATTTCCCATTAGTGTTGAGTACATGTTGTTTTGTAAGGGTTCTGTTTGAGTTTCAGAACTACTTCGCTGCTAAAAAGTATTTTTAAAGTTACATTTTGTGTCGGATGAAAAAAAATACATTTTGTTGCTTAAAGTAGTTACACCATAGCAATTTCATCATCTTGTATATATTGCAGAGGTGTAGGACATAGAAATCTTGTTGATATGATGCTGACAGTATTGATTTGTTGATTTCAGTGGTTCTTTTTTACTTGCAAGTAATTTTTAAAGTAACAGCTGTCAGTGGCTTAATGTTCACATTCTGTTTAAGATTCCGTTTGTATGTTAAGCTGTGGTCTACAGTTTTACATTCTGCGCAATTTTGGGAAGCGTGTCATTTTATGTAATTAAGTATATTGTTTTGTTTGCTGTAGAATAACATTTACTAGTGCCACTCATAATGGTGTCGGCAGCAAATGTTTTTTGATGCCAAACAAACCTGTTGGTTTTGCTGTCACAGGCTTTCATCAACCATTCTCAATAAATAAAATAAAATTCAGGGCAAGCCTATTTCTAAAAGTGAATCAAATTTGTCACATGTGCAGAATAGTATCAAAGCAGTTTTGCAGCATTAATATGATATTGGAAAATCTTGAATGGAACACAAATTATGGAATGAAAATGATAACTAGTCTCAGTGTAATTCAGGTATTGACCAATGGATACACACATCAGTAAGTGATTTAGAAATTGGTATGTTAATTCAAAACAGTAGCATACCAAGTATACACAACAATGAAAATATTTGTTTCAGTATCACAAATATGTAATACATATGCAAAAATGTAACATGATAACAACTGGTAGAACACCATAGTTGTACATCATAAAATGTTAGCTGTAGTGTCTAAAAATTGTCTAAAAGGAGTGGTAACTTGCATCTAAAATAAGCTGATCAGCCCCACATTTATAGAGTTTTAATGCTTTTCTTTCAGTTTTTTATTTAGGCCTACTTTATGTTATGGATGAGTTAAGGTAATTCATATCAAAAATGATCGAAATTTGAACACAGCATAGCACAAATAATTTAGCCTATATTACTTTAAGTCAGCTTGTACACACCAAACATTTTTAAAAAAAATTCTGCTTAAAGAGTCTTGAAATCATATTTATTGCATTTGTTGACAAGTCTGCAAGGTTGCCTTCGGTCATGAAGGTACTTATGCATTCACCGTCATGACACTGTAAAAGTAAAAGTGGACTGATGGTGGCAATGTCTTTTCCACTGTGTGCTGCCCATGTTAACAGCTTGCATGATGAATCATTGGAAGTTGACTCGACAAATCGTTTGAGATCTAGATACCCAATGAGATTCACATTTGTACATAAAGTTACGTAGCTTTTTACATACAAAATTGGAATTTAACTACAATCAGAAATTTTTCAAAATCAGAAATAAGACATACAGGTAGGTTATTGCTGTGATGGATGTACATTATCGGATTGCATTACACATCAGTCTATAATGGTATTCTTATTTTTGTGTTGTGGCTATCCCATATATTATCACCTGAGCTATGGCCTCTACCAACTGAGCTGTCCATGCACAACAAACAACTTGTTCTCACAGCTTTACTTGTGCCAGTACCGGATCTGGTATGATTGGTAGAGCACTTGCTGTGAAAGGTAAAGGTCCTGAGTTCAAGTCTCAGTCTGACACACAGTTTTAATCTGCTAACTTTTAAGAAATTGCAAGAAGTTGAAAGATTTGTTCAGGACTTAATTTCACTGCAAATTCTATCCCATCAGCTGTAAAGATTTTGATGCACCAAACATATGTCATTTTTACATCTCCTCTGGTTTTCGACATGTGTTTGGAACAAGACATCTTAATTATGTCTCATTAAAAGGTTTATTATGTGTCCTTTCCAATTTGAGAGATCACTCATCGTCCTATCATAAAACTTTTGTGGTTTAATATAACAATAAAAACAATCAATTTTTGACAAAATAATGTAATTGGATTTATAAAAAATCTACTCACCAAGCAGTGGCAGAACACGCACATAAAAGAAGGTTACTATTACGCAAGCTTTTGGAGCCAGTGGCTCCTCCTTCAGTCAGAAGGGTGGAAGGGGAGGGAAGAGGGTTGAAGGCCAAGGAGAGCAGAGGTCTAGAGAAAGGGGTAGATTTTGGAAAAGTCACCCAGAACTGTGGTTCAGGAGAGAGTTACTGCACAGGACGCTACGGAAAGGTCAATGGTTGAGGATTGCATCGGCCGAGATTTGAAAACCTGTGAGCTTAAAGGTGGAAGACAAGGTATATGCAAGACAGAGATTACTGCTTAAACATTGTACATGTGTTAATAAGAGTGAGAAGCTAAGTGCATTGTACGTAAGAAAGGTGGGGGGGGGGGATTGAAAAATAGGTGGGTAAGACAATGAAAAATGTAGAAAACTAAAACGGAATGAAGGAAAGAGTAGTTACAGTGAAGAAATGCTGAGACTGAAGAAATTTATGTAAATTAAGGCCAGATGGGTGGCGAGAACCCAGGACATGTTGTAGTGCTGGTTCCCACCTACGGAGTTCTGAGAAACTGGGGAAAGGATCCAGATGGTGCATGTGGTGAAACAGGCACCAAGGTCACAATTGTCATGTTGTAGTGAAACAGGATATGGCATGTTGCCAGGATACACCCTCTGCCTATGCACATTCATTCTAATTGATGATTTGGGGGTAGTCACAGTGATGTAAATGGCCGAACAGTGTTTACATAATAGCTGGTGTATGAGGTGTTATTTCATGGGTGGCTCTCCCTCTGATAGTATATGTTTTTCCAGATCAGGGCTGCTACAAGTGGTGGTAGGAGGGTGCATAGGGCAAGTCTTACAGCGAGGGTAGGAGTCATAGCATAGGGAAATGGGTGCAGAAGGAGCATAGTGTCTGACGAGAATATTTTGGGGATTGGAAGGGCGATGAGAAGCTATTCAGGTGTGGTAATATCAGACAGAATGGATCTCAATTCATGCTCTGTTTTCTACATCTTTCATTGTCTTACCCATATATTTTTGACTCCCCCCCCCCCCCCCCCCCTCCCCCATCTCCCAAGCAACCTCTGTTATGTACAGTGCACTTAGCTTTTCACTCTTATTAACACATGTAGATGTTCAAGCAATAATCTGTCTTGCATATTACCCTATTTTCCACCTTCAAGCTCCCAGGTTTTCGAATATTGTCCAATGCTGTCCCCAACAATCAGTCTTTCCTTCTCATCCCATGCAGTAAGTCTCCCGTGACCCAGGGTTCTGTGTGACTTTCCCGAAATCTGTCCCTTTTCCTAGACCTCTCCAGTCCTTTTTCTTCACCTCTTTTCCCTCCCCTTCAACCCTTCTGCCTGAAGGAGGAGCCACTGGCTCCGAAAGCTTGCATAATAATAACCTTCTTTTATGTGTGTGTTCTGCCACCACTTGGTGAGTGGGTCTTTTACCTGTACAATTAAATTAGTTTTGTGGTTTGTACTGTTTCTGCTTTAACCAACCATTACTATATTTAAGGCATCATTCTGGTTAATTTTTCCAAATTACTACCACTGCTAGTCATTTTCTTTCCTGTACCACTTGCATACAGAGCGAGGGAAAACTGACCGTTTGTATGCCTCCCTATGAGTGCTAATTTCATGTATCTTATCTTTGTGGACCTATGCAAAAAGTATGTTGATAGCAGTTGGTTCATTCTGCAGTCAGCTTCAAATGCTCGTTGTCTAAATTTTCTCAATAGTGTTTGCAAAGAATGTCCCTTTGCCACCAGGCATTTCCTTTAGAGTTCCCAAAGCATATCTGTAACACTTGTGTGTTGTTCGAACGTATTGGTAACAAATCTAGCAGTCTGCCTCTGAACTTCTTCGATGTATTCCTTTGGCCAACCTGGTGCAGATCCCAAACACTTGAGCAGTACTCAAGAATAGGTTGCACAAGTGTCCTGTATGCAGTCTCCTTTACAAGTGAACCAAACTTTCATAAAATTCTCTCAATAAACTGAAGTCGACCATTTGCCTTCCCTACTATAATCCTCATGTGCTTGTTTCTATCTCATATCACATTGCTATGTTATGCCCAGATATTTAATCCATGTAGATACAGCCAGCACAGTATCTGTAGGAGGTACTGGTGTATGTGCTCCTAACATGATGCTGTCCCAGATGTGAGTACTGTTACCAATGTACTGGCCCCATTTTGTGATATTTACAGAGTGGTAACGTGTTCCAGTGGTGTGCCAGATGGGGAGTGGTGTGAATTAGTCTTCAGGGTAAACCATGGCTCATCAGTGAATAAAACACTACTATTGTGTTCCTGGGTCCATTCATGGTGTAGAAGACACCTTGTGTAGTATGCCATATAGTGCAACGTTATGCATCAGCTCGTATAGCATACAGAAGCCAATGATACAGTGTCTGAAAGGAGAGATGTGACTTTGATATGCCACTGCAAGGTTTCTGATGAGAACATGCGCCATGCTAGGTGTACATCTTTGCAACAGTTAAGGGAAGAAAATAATTTTGATGCTTAGTTACAGGAAGTGGTTGATCTTACCCATATTACTGGTGAATGTTTCCCCTTCTGGAATCATCAGAGATATGAAATCATAGTGATAGGCAACATTTAAGTCCTAGAATACCTCGTGCTGACTGGCTAACTTCTTAATTGTCCAGTAATATGGCCATACATGATGTAATCCACATATTCTTGCTGCACCATTTTGCTTCCCTAAGTTTCTGATAGTGTGTGCCAGATGCAAGCAAAACATTGTCAGAGTCACTGTACTCAAGATCTCTGACCACAGAGCCCCTTCAAAAGAAACATTGCTATATTTCCTAACATAACAAAAAATAAATAAAATAAAAAATATTGAAAACTGTGAGGTAAATGAAAGTGGCAGAACACAAATTATTACATCTACAGCCATGGGATTACACAGAGAGAGCAATCTCTTTAGAGAAGCTGGTCACAGAAAGCTGACTCAAATGGCATGCCAAGTGTGATATATTGCAACACTGCTGCTGGAAATAATAGCACAAATAAACCATCCCATTGAGTATGGCTGCATTTGCAACCGCGCTACTGTTTACAGCTCTTTGTTGTTGGGGTGTTGGTTGCATACGTTGCATTCAGCTCAGTTAATAAATGAAAACTGCACCTGAAATTCCTGCAAATGGTTGGATAAGAAAGTAAATAGTGAAGTGGCAAGCTACTGTGAATTACGCGGGATGCTCAATAGGGGATGCAACACAGTCTTTTTGTTGCCTATCTGCAACTTAGCATCTCTGCTATACACGTTTTTTCTTCTGAAAGCAGGTTGGTTTTATTCAGGATCCCACAACACCATGTTATTCCTCTCTCTTTTGGCTACAAAGCTCTATTTTTCAAAATAATCTCCGTTCCATGTGATGGCTTTATGTCACTGTGCTTGGAGGATCAATACCACTCTACTGATTGATGTCGGAGCCAACATCTTGCTGCATTAATGACCTCCCCGTCATTCATGTACTGCTTTCTGTGGAGTGAATCCTTCATTTGGCCAAACAGATGGAAGTTGGAAGGTGAGAGACCCTGGCAGTAGGGTGGATGAGGAAGAACAATCCAGCGAAGTTTTGTTGGGGGTTGTTTGGGGAAGGAGACCAGACAGCGAGGTCATCGGTCTCATCGGATTAGGGAAGGATGTGGAAGGAAATCGGCCGTGCCCTTTCAAAGGAACCATCCCGGCATTTGCCTGGAGCGATTTAGGGAAATCACGGAAAACCTAAATCAGGATGGCCGGACGCGGGATTGAACCGTCGTCCTTCCGAATGCGAGTCCAGTGCGCTATCCACTGCACCACCTC